>NC_069503.1:964630501-964930501 GCF_027579735.1 Bombina bombina
CTCCTCAGTGTAAGTCTGTTCCTGTTTCTGAGTACAAGGAAATGTGCTGAGACATCTGACAGTAGCACCTAAATAAGGTGTATATATACTCACAGTGTACACTGCAAATAACCGTCTCTCTCCCAATGCAAAAAAACGATTTCACAGGTTCTTTAATAAAAACTGTATTTTATTTTGGCTCAACACGTTTCAACGGTCCCAGCCGCCTTTGTCAAGAGCAATAAAATTATAAAAGTGCTTTACAAACCAAAGCATACCTTACCGCTACGCAGGCGGTCTTTAAATACATTATTGGTAACGCTACCTGTTTCCCCATTGGAGGAAAACAGGTTTACACACGTTTCAAAAAAATCAACTATCTTTCTACCTATAAACATATATAAGAACCTATAATAAATATAATAAATATATTGCATAGTAAAGAAATATCAATCTGCTGCTATCTTATTACTTTTGTTTTGTAGAATTGTTTTTTCAACCGGTTGCAGTTCCCTTTCAGGTAGTTTCATTCCACTAGCTCCCTCTCAGGTCCAGTTGGAGTGCAAGAATTACGTGATCATAATTGTCCAATGGAATCTCTATTATTTTTCGGTAGCTAGCTCCGTTTATATGCATAAGGATAAAACAGATATCGGTGTTATTCACAAATTTAAAAAGAAATTTAAAGCGATGTGGAACAAGCAGGCCAGAGTCCGGAGGGGAGTCGAGAAGAGGGGCCTAATACTGAATGTAAGCATTTATCATATCCTTTTTTGTCACTGCTATATTGATTGTGAATTATGAGAGCTTCATTTATTTTGTTTGGGAGGACAAAGTGGGGTATAACCTAGGCCTTGACACATATTCAACATCACTAAAAAGGTTTTTGTGCTTTGTGCTTTTTCTCGGACAGCTGAAGACCAGGGATCCTCTGAAGAGGATGTGGAACAAGCAGGCCAGAGTCCGGAGGGGAGTTGAGAAGAGGGGCCTAATACTGAATGTAAGCATTTATCATATCCTGTTTTGTCATTGCTATATTGATTGTGAATTATGAGAACTTCATTTATTTTGTTTGGGAGGACAATGTGGGGTGTAACCTAGGCCTTGACACATATTCCACATTACTAACAAGGTTTTTGTGCTTTGTGCTTCTACTCGGGCAGCTGAAGACCAGGGATCCTCTGAAGAGGATGTGGAACAAGCAGGCCAGAGTCCGGAGGGAAGTCGAGAGGAGGGGCCTAATACTGAATGTAAGCATTTATCATATCCTGTTTTGTCACTGCTATATTGATTGTGAATTATGAGAACTTAATTTATTTTGTTTGGGAGGACAATGTGGGGTGTAACCTAGGCCTTGACACATATTCCACATCACTAAGAAGGTTTTTGTGCTGTGTGCTTCTTCTTGGACAGCGGAAGTTGATGAATACGCCACATCAGCCAGTCCTGAGGGGAGTTTGGAGGAGGTGGCTGATACTGAATGTAAGCATTTATCATATGCTGTTTTTTCACTGATATGTTGATATTGAATTAGTAGACACGCCATTTTTTTTTTTAATGTCAAACTTTGTGGAGTATAATCTATAACAAACAAATAGAGTATAGCACCTACCACTCACGAGACACAGAGAGGGCTTACCAAGCCCAGCACATCAATAATAAAGAAAGTTCTCCAGCTTGTGATTAACAGTGACAACCTTTATTGTGCATACAGGGTCCAAATCAGCAATGTTTAGTGCAACAACTTAGGCCTTTTTCAAGCTAAGTTGTTGCCCGAAAAGTTGCTGATTTGGACCCCGTATGCACAATAAAGGTCGTCACTGTTAATCACAAGCTGGGGAACTTTCTTTCTAATTGGAGTATAATCTAGGCCATGACACATATTATAAACCCATAACAATGGTTTGGTTTTGTGCTTCTTCTCGGACAGATGAAACAGATACAGAATATGCGGCCACAGCAGAAGAGGAGGTGGCAGCAACAGAAAGTAGGAATCTTTCATATGATGTTTTCGAATTCATATCTTGAAAGTGAATTGTTGTAACATTTAATTTTGTGTTTTTATTCCAGCCATTGAATAGGGCACACAAACTGAGCCCTTTATTCCGAATCTAATGGGCAACTTAAGGCAGGCGCTGGAAAATGTGGTGGAGGCTGTGCGAAAAATACAACAAAACCTTTGCATATTCTCATTTTGTTATTATATATTTATATTTTATTTTTTTTAAATTTAAAAAAAAAGTTTTATCAATAATATAAAGTTTATCTTAATAATATCATGTTGTCGCTACATTTTTTTAAAATATTATCTTAAAGGGACATGAAAATGAAATATAAGTTTAATCATCTATAGATAGCATGAAATGTTGTTTATTATTATTTTGGTAGATATATAAAATTAGAAAACCGTTTATGGATATATCCTTTGAAGGGCAGCATATCTATATAAACTATATAGCTGCAGAATTATGTCTACATATGGATGACTCATTTGATTGGCATTGTCTATCTGCATAATTAAATAACATATATAAGTGTGATGTCCCTTTACGATTAATTAAATGTCTATTTTTGTAATAGAATAATTAATTGAATAATAATTCACATTACATTTTGTTTTTAACTATAGTATAGATCCAATTAATAATATATAATATTATATTTTATATTTCTATAATTAGTAATATGAATAAATAATGAATAAATAAAGAGATATGAAGGTCAAGATTGATATAATTAAAAGATTACAATGTTGAGGAACATGTTAAAAAATTAGAAATATACATAACAGATATATATATATATATATATATATATATATATATACAAGCGTACATACATAGATAAATAGATCTCTTTCTCTCGATATATATAAATAAAAATAAGTTATATATCTATAAATATCTATCTATACTTAGAGAGATAATATTTTTCTCTCAATATCTATATATAGATATCTATATTTATATCTATGTATATATTTATATAGATACAGATATATTTATATTTCTATAGCTAAAACATATGGATAAAGAATATATCATTAGAAAATAAATATAGATATAAAAAGTATCAGTATTAATATCAATATATATATATATATATATATATACCGTATTGTCCCGAGTATAGGCCGCACTTTTTTCCCCTACTGCAAGCCTTTAAATTAGTGATGCGGCCTATACTCGGGGTGTTACACAAAACCGCTATGCATAGATAAGTAAGGAGGCAGTTACCGGTAAATACACTTAACGTTAGCTAAAGCCAGCAATAGAAACACAGCCTTCTAGCATTTACATCCACATACGCTTCCCCAGATAAATCTGTTACCTGCCGGACTTGACTTTATTTGGTGGCTATGATGACCGGAGGCTCTATCCCTTTAAGACGGTATCTCAGTTGCCTTTTTGTTTTTCACTGGATGTGTACCAGGCACGGATGATAGCCTCCTGAACGTACCGGTAATTAGCAGCATACCATTTCCCTGTGTAACACCGACATCTAGGAATTTGAAGCAGTTGGCTCTTTCCATCCCGTCCCCCACTGTGACATCACACACACCCGGAACTTGGCTGTACACACGCCGGCTAGGGATCCCTCACTGTCTCGTCTTCACCACCGCTTGGAGCGCTTCTGAATGCCGCGGGTGAGGTACCGGTATTTGAGGTGGGTCCCTTATGCTGCCTACTATGGTATTTGGTCATCGGAGTTGCCAGGCTAACTAAGGACACCCCCCAATAGGATCGCGGTATTGGTGTTTTATCCAATAAATGTCCAAGCTGTCTTACACAGTCCAATCACGATCTCATTGGGGGCGTGTCCTTTGGAAGGCAAGGTCTGAGCTAGGTGGCAACGGGTGAAGGAGTGGAGAACAGGATACCGGTACATCAAAGGGAGCCTCTGGTCAGTAGATTGTAATGAAATCTACGGTAGATTGCATAACTAAAATACAGTAAAAATAAAATCAAATACCATAAAGTCATGTCCCCAAGTACCGGTAAATGATTCTTTATTGCCTTGTACGTTAAAAAACAGGATAAAAAAGGAAGACTGGTTTAAAAAAACGTCTTCCTTTTTTTTTGTATCCTGTTTTTTTCAAGCACCATGGAATTAAGAATCGTTTTTACAGTATACTGTATTCTACTTTAAGTTTCTTCTTTTTTTACCAGAGTGGATATTGGCAGCCTGTGTGTATGTGGGGGGGTGGTTAAGGAGACTTACCTTACCTGTCATGGAGGGGGGGTCTGTGACTGAGAAAGATAGGGGGCTGAGAGGGTGGGGATGGATGAGGTAGTTATCTGTAATAGGGTGAGTTGGGCAGCCTGTGGTTCTGAGGGGGCTGTGGGGGGGGAGGAGGGTAAGGAGACTTACCTTACCTGTCATGGATGGAGGGGTCTGTGACTGAGGGAGATAGGGGGCTGAGAGGGAGAGGAGGGCTGAGGTACCATAGTTATCTGTAATAGGGTGAGTTGTGGGCAGCCTCTGGTTCTGAGGGGGCTGTGTGTGGGGGGGGGGGGGGGCGGGAGGGTAAGGAGACTTACCTTACCTGTCATGGAGGGAGGGGGTCTGTGACTGAGGGAGATAGGGGGCTGAGAGGGAGAGGAGGGCTGAGGTACCATAGTTATCTGTAATAGGGTGAGTTGTGGGCAGCCTCTGGTTCTGAGGGGGCTGTGTGGGGGGGGGGAGGGTAAGGAGACTTACCTTACCTGTCATGGAGGGAGGGGGTCTGTGACTGAGGGAGATAGGGGGCTGAGAGGGAGAGGAGGGCTGAGGTACCATAGTTATCTGTAATAGGGTGAGTTGTAGGCAGCCTGTGGTTCTGAGGGGGCTGTGTGTGTGTGGGGGGAGGGAGGGTAAGGAGACTTACCTTACCTGTCATGGAAAGAGGGGGTCTGTGTTCAAGAGTTAGGGGGCTGAGAGGATGAGGATGGCTGAGGGGAGGTACCGTAGTTACCTGTAATAGGGTGAGTTGTGGGCACTGTGTGAGGAAAGGAGTGGGTTAAGAGGGGGCTGTGTGTAAGGAGACTGTCATTGAGGGAGGGAGGCTAAGAGATTAAGGAGGGGGTCTGTGTGTGAGGGAAATAGGGGGGCTGAGAGGGTGAGGATGAGAGGGGATGTTTTTAAGAATAAGATTAGAAAAGGATGCTGAGAGTGAAAGGAGAGACTGTTTAGGAGGGAGGGGGTGTATGAGGGAGAGGGGGCTGAAATACGGTAATCAGGGGGTGCATGAGGGAGAGGGGGCTGAGAGGGTGAGGAGGAAGGCTGAGAGGGTAAGGAGACAGAAGCTGTTTGTGATTGAGAAAAAGTGGGTTAGGAGAGAGGGTGATAAGGGGGTTGTGTGTGAGTGAGGGAAGAGCAAAAAGGGTAAGGTGGGAGCTAGGTGAGGGAGTTAGGGCTAAGAGGGTAAGGAGGTGGGGTGTAAAGAAAAGGGGGCTAAAAGCCTGAGAATTGAGGATGAGGTTATTGTTTTTTTGTACAGGAGCGAACATAAAATACGGTACGAATATGGCTGATCATGTGGAGATTCGGAGTTCGACCAGCCAAGGGAAAAGGCGAAGTTACGATTCAAACTTTAAGATTAAAGTCTTAAAATACGCTGAACAAACAAGCAATAGGGAAGCTGCCAGAAAATACGACGTAGATGAGAAAAATGTACGCAGATGGAAGCTGATGCAGAAGAAACTAGAAATCTCTGCTTCTAGAAAATCGTTCAGAGGGCCTAAGAAAGGCAGGTATTGTGAAGGTGATGCAGCAGTGCTTCCCTTCATTCAAGAACAAAGAAAAATGGAATGCCTGTCACCCGAAAAATCATACAATTGAAGGCATTAGAAATTGCCAGTGGATTAAATATTCCCAGCCATGAATTTAAAGCAAGCATTGGATGGTGCCGTAGATTTATGCTCAGAAATGGCCTCTCTCTAAGATGCAGGACAACACTAGCACAAAGACTACCTGTTGACTACAATAAAAAGCTGCTTGCATTCCAACGGTATGTCATAGAGCTCAGGAAAAAGCACAACTATCCATTGAGCCAAATTGGAAATGCTGATGAAACTCCAGTTTTCTTTGATATGCCAAGTAATACAACTGTGGATCAAAAAGGAGCAAAATCCATTCTAATGAGGACCACAGGAAATGAAAAACTACGTATAACAGCAATGTTATCTGTTACAGCTGATGGTCATAAACTCACACCTTATGTGATACTAAAAAGGAAAACTATGCCGAAATTATTACTATACTGAAAGGAAGTCTTCCAAGAGGCTTAATTGTCAGATGTCATGAAAAGAGATGGATGAGCAAGGAGCTGATGAATGATTGGCTATCAGTTGCTTGGAAGAGTAGGCCTGGTGCTCTTCTTGCGAAAAAAGCAATGCTGGTATTGGATGCCTTTAAAGGACATTTAACGCCTGATGTAAAAAGTAAAAAGTAAGATTGCATCCTTGAAATCCGATCTGGTTGTAATACTAGGGGGTATGACATCCCAACTCCAAGTGCTTGATGTTGTGGTCATCAAGCCATTTAAAGATAATCTACGGCAGCAGTATTCTGAATGGCTTGTGGCTGGAGATCATGCCCTCACACCAAGCGTCAAAATTAAGAAACCATCAGTGGCTTTGCTTTGTCAGTGGATTATTTCTGCATGGGCAATGATATCTTCAGAATCAATCATATAAGGATTCAAAAAATGTTGCCTGTCAAATGCATTGGATGGTAGTGAAGATGATGTATTGTGGGAAGATCAGAGAGAAGTTGATCAGGAGAATGATGAAGAAAATAGTGATAGCGATGTAGAAACCATTGGAAGTAGTGATGAAAACCTGAGCAGAAATACCGTTATTGGTGGAGAGACAGGCAGTGAAAGTGACTAAAATTTCTCAAAGGGATGACTTAAGAACGTTTGCTAATGTTGTTGATTGTTTTGCAGGGGAGAGGATGAGGACTGTTCGCATTAGTCTCCTTGTCTATTCCTTTTCCCTTTCCATTATTTACAGTTTTCAATACAGTTTTCAATATTTCTGTGAGTATGGTATATAGCATACCAAAAGTGTTAAAATACTGGTACATGTGTTCCTAATCATTAAATAAAATACTGTTTTACTGTTCTACTAATGTGTATGTTTTCTTTAAGTTAAAAATGTAATTTCTTTAAAATGGCACCAAACTTTAAGGGTGCGGCTTATAATCAGGTGCAGCCTACACACGGGACAATACTGTATATATAAATAGATATAGATATATATATACATTAACAAAGAGATGTACAGATGGTATGAAGAGATTTCAAATAAGATGATTAAGAAATTAATCTAGAATATACATGTTTAAAATTTAGATAAGCAGGGAAATGCGCAACGTCGAATACTCTAACGGCTAGATTTGGAGTTTTGTTGGTAACGACCCGAAAAACTAACGCCGGCTTTTTTCTGGCCGCACCATAAAAATAACTCTGGTATTGAGAGTCCACAAAATGGCTGCGTTAGGCTCCAAAAAAGGAGCGTAGAGCATTTTTAATGCAGCTTCAACTCTTGATACCAGAGTTGCTTACGCAAGCAGCCAGCCTCAAAAACGTGCTCGTGCACGATTCCCCCATAGGAAACAATGGAGCTGTTTGAGCTGAAAAAAAACCAAACACCTGCAAAAAAGCCGCGTTCAGCTCCTAACGCAGCCCCATTGTTTGCTATGCGGTAACCCTTCCTACGTCTGCACTTAACACTCTAACATGTACCCCGAGTCTAAACACCCCTAACCTTACACTTATTAACCCCTAATCTGCCGCCCCCGCTATCGCTGACCCCTGCATATTATTATTAACCCCTAATCTGCCGCTCCATAAACCGCCGCTACTTACATTATCCCTATGTACCCCTAATCTGCTGCCCTAACATCGCCGACCCCTATATTATATTTATTAACCCCTAATCTGCCCCCCACAACGTCGCCTCCACCTGCCTACACTTATTAACCCCTAATCTGCCGACCGGACCTGAGCGCTACTATAATAAAGTTATTAACCCCTAATCCGCCTCACTAACCCTATAATAAATAGTATTAACCCCTAATCTGCTCTCCCTAACATCGCCGACACCTAACTTCAATTATTAACCCCTAATCTGCCGACTGGAGCTCACCGCTATTCTAATAAATGTATTAACCCCTAAAGCTAAGTCTAACCCTAACACTAACACCCCCCTAAATTAAATATAATTTACATCTAACAAAATTAATTAACTCTTATTAAATAAATTATTCCTATTTAAAGATAAATACTTACCTGTAAAATAAATCCTAATATAGCTACAATATAAATTATAATTATATTATAGCTATTTTAGGATTTATATTTATTTTACAGGTAACTTTGTATTTATTTTAACCAGGTACAATAGCTATTAAATAGTTAAGAACTATTTAATAGCTAAAATAGTTAAAATAATTACAAAATTACCTGTAAAATAAATACTAACCTAAGTTACAATTAAACCTAACACTACACTATCAATAAATTAATAAAATAAACTACCTACAATTACCTACAATTAACCTAACACTACAATATCAATAAATTAATTAAATACAATTCCTACAAATAAATACAATTAAATAAACTAGCTAAAGTACAAAAAATAAAAAAGAACTAAGTTACAAAAAATAAAAAAATATTTACAAACATAAGAAAAATATTACAACAATTTTAAACTAATTACACCTACTCTAAGCCCCCTAATAAAATAACAAAGCCCCCAAAATAAAAAAATGCCCTACCCTATTCTAAATTACAAAAGTTCAAAGCTCTTTTACCTTACCAGCCCTGAACAGGGCCCTTTGCGGGGCATGCCCCAAAGAATTCAGCTCTTTTGCCTGTAAAAAAAACCATACAATACCCCCCCAACATTACAACCCACCACCCACATACCCCTAATCTAACCCAAACCCCCATTAAATAAACCTAACACTAAGCCCCTGAAGATCTTCCTACCTTATCTTCACCCTGCCAGGTTCACCGATCCATCCTGAAGAGCTCCTCCGATGTCCTGATCCAAGCCCAAGCGGGGGGCTGAAGAGGTCCATGATCCAGCTGAAGTCTTCATCCAAGCGGGAGCTGAAGAGGTCCATGATCCGGATGAAGTCTTCATCCAAGCGGGAGCTGAAGAGGTCCATGATCCGGATGAAGTCTTCTATCAACGGCATCTTCAATCTTCTTTCTTCCGGATCCATCTTGCAGACCTCCGACGCGGAACATCCTCTTCTCCCGACGCCTACTAGCCGAATGACGGTTTCTTTAAGGGACGTCATCCAAGATGGCGTCCCTTGAATTCCGATTGGCTGATAGGATTCTATCAGCCAATCGGAATTAAGGTAGGAATATTCTGATTGGCTGATGGAATCAGCCAATCAGAATCAAGTTCAATCCGATTGGCTGATCCAATCAGCCAATCAGATTGAGCTCGCATTCTATTGGCTGTTCCGATCAGCCAATAGAATGCGAGCTCAATCTGATTGGCTGATTGGATCAGCCAATTGGATTGAACTTGATTCTGATTGGCTGATTCCATCAGCCAATCAGAATATTCCTACCTTAATTCCGATTGGCTGATAGAATCCTATCAGCCAATCGGAATTCGAGGGACGCCATCTTGGATGACGTCCCTTAAAGGAACCGTCATTCGGCTAGTAGGCGTCGGGAGAAGAGGATGTTCCGCGTCGGAGGTCTGCAAGATGGATCCGGAAGAAAGAAGATTGAAGATGCCGTTGATAGAAGACTTCATCCGGATCATGGACCTCTTCAGCTCCCGCTTGGATGAAGACTTCATCCGGATCATGGACCTCTTCAGCTCCCGCTTGGATGAAGACTTCAGCCGGATCATGGACCTCTTCAGCCCCCCGCTTGGGCTTGGATCAGGACATCGGAGGAGCTCTTCAGGACGGATCGGTGAACCTGGCAGGGTGAAGATAAGGTAGGAAGATCTTCAGGGGCTTAGTGTTAGGTTTATTTAAGGGGGGTTTGGGTTAGATTAGGGGTATGTGGGTGGTGGGTTGTAATGTTGGGGGGGTATTGTATGTTTTTTTTTACAGGCAAAAGAGCTGAATTATTTGGGGCATGCCCCGCAAAGGGCCCTGTTCAGGGCTGGTAAGGTAAAAGAGCTTTGAACTTTTGTAATTTAGAATAGGGTAGGGCATTTTTTTATTTTGGGGGGCTTTGTTATTTTATTAGGGGGCTTAGAGTAGGTGTAATTAGTTTAAAATTGTTGTAATATTTTTCTTATGTTTGTAAATATTTTTTTATTTTTGTAACTTAGTTCTTTTTTATTTTTTGTACTTTAGCTAGTTTATTTAATTGTATTTATTTGTAGGAATTGTATTTAATTAATTTATTGATAGTGTTGTGTTAGGTTAATTGTAGGTAATTGTAGGTAGTTTATTTAATTAATTTATTGATAGTGTGTTAGGTTTAATTGTAACTTAGGTTAGGATTTATTTTACAGGTAAATTTGTAATTATTTTAACTATTTTAGCTATTAAATAGTTCTTAACTATTTAATAGCTATTGTACCTGGTTAAAATAAATACAAAGTTACCTGTAAAATAAATATAAATCCTAAAATAGCTATAATATAATTATAATTTATATTGTAGCTATATTAGGGTTTATTTTACAGGTAAGTATTTAGCTTTAAATAGGAATAATTTATTTAATAAGATTTAATTAATTTCGTTAGATGTAAATTATATTTAACTTAGGGGGGTGTTAGTGTTAGGGTTAGACTTAGCTTTAGGGGTTAATACATTTATTAGAATAGCGGTGAGCTCCGGTCGGCAGATTAGGGGTTAATAAGTGTAGGCAGGTGGAGGCGACGTTGTGGGGGGCAGATTAGGGTTTAATAAATATAATACAGGGGTCGGCGGTGTTAGGGGCAGCAGATTAGGGGTACATAAGGATAACGTAGGTGGCGGCGCTTTGCGGTCGGCAGATTAGGGGTTAATTATTGTAGGTAGCTGGCTGCGACATTGTGGGGGGCAGATTAGGGGTTAATAAATATAATATAGGGGTCGGCGGTGTTAGGGGCAGCAGATTAGGGGTACATAAGGATAACGTAGGTGGCGGCGCTTTGCGGTCGGCAGATTAGGGGTTAATTATTGTAGGTAGCTGGCTGCGACGTTGTGGGGGCAGATTAGGGGTTAATAAATATAATACAGGGGTCGGTGGTGTTAGGGGCAGCAGATTAGGGGTACATAAGGATAACGTAGGTGGCGGTCGGCAGATTAGGGGTTAAAAAAATTTATTCGCGTGTCGGCGATGTGGGGGGACCTCGGTTTAGGGGTACATAGGTAGTTTATGGGTGTTAGTGTACTTTAGAGCACAGTAGTTAAGAGCTTTATAAACAGGCGTTAGCCCAGAAAGCTCTTAACTACTGACTTTTTTCCTGCGGCTGGAGTTTTGTCGTTAGATGTCTAATGCTCACTTCAGAAACGACTCTAAATACCGGAGTTAGAAAGATCCCATTACTTAAGGGGATCTGCGGTATGGAAAAGTCGCGGATGAAAAGTGAGCGTTAGACCCTATTTTGAGTGACTCCAAATACCGGCGGTAGCCTAAAACCAGCGTTAGGAGCCTCTAGCGCTGGTTTTCACGGCTAACGCCAAACTCCAAATCTAGGTCTAAGTTATCAAAAGTACGCTGCTCAGTCCGATACTCATCGCACCGTACTTGACGCGTGTGTTTATGAAGACTTTTTTGATAAATTTGGAGAGCATATTGAGATTTGCGGCCGCGATGTTTGGCGAAGTTTGGCGAGCGTATTGACACCCGCAAATGCAACATAGTTGATGCTTTGATAAGTAGGCCCCATAGTCTGTATCTTTAAATCAGGGGGATATGTATTTCACATGGTCACAGGCCTAAGTCCCACCAGCAACCTTATTAAGGGGCATTGGCCACTACATTACAGTGATATATTGTTTGGTTTAGTGCATATGTGCATACTCTCCTAGTTCTGACTTTTATATACTGTATATATATATAAGTGTTTTTCAAAGCAAAGCAGTTGTGCGAAACATGGGGAAGAGGGACAAACTAGTCTCTCTCCTGACTCTACCATATATTTTTTTAACTTGCATAGGTATCTCTGCTATACTTCCTATATGTATTAGTTATGTATTGTTAATATTAATCTGAAGTTGGGTGACAAATGGTGTTGCTGTAGTAATAGCCTTACTTAATAATTGGGGTTACGAATTGCTTTACTTATGCAGACTGTCACTTTGCTTTGAGTCCTAATAAGATACGTAGTAGCCAGTAACACTCTGGATGTAAACATCTGTTGCTACTTTATTCTGGCTAAACATTCAAATGTGCTAATAGATATCTGCCAGTACGGACTACCTGCTCTTTTGAGGATTACTCTGCAGTACCTAACTGACCTGTCATTACAAAATTACCAACTGTCTTTCCGGCTGTTATAACTACCTAACTAGTTTTTCTGTATCTAAGGTACACACAGCTAATGGTGCGCTGCAACACCTTATACCATTATTAATAAATACAAACTTGGTAAAGCCCCAAGATCACATTAACATATACTAAGGGGGAATAATAAAAATATAATTATTGTCACATGATCCATATGTCATCTTCATGTTACATATGGACATCTGTTGTTAATGATTAGGCGTATTTACCAGTTGCAGTACCCCTAGTGATACTACCCGAGTAATTGACCACCTTAACCTCAGCCCCTGCAGCACATTTATGGTAACGTATAGCACAAGCAGTTCTATCTCAGTGTGTGTATACAGGTGTGGCCACAATACATATGGAACTCTTAGACTGTCGTTCCTAATAGTAGTGAATTTTACAGTGCTATTCTCATATATGGTTAATCCGTGACCCTGACTCACCCCTCACTTGGCTACAGTAAACACTATTTAGAAGTATAGGAGTACATGCCTTTGTGTTTTTATGTTACTATTTCTTTTTATCGTGTATAATAAATAAAAGTTAAATTTTAACCCCTTTACTCCGGATGTTCATATCATTGCAATCTCCCATACATGATAGTGTACTTATTACTGCTACATACGTACACATTCCCCAGTAGTCCACTAGTTCCAAGTGCAAACATTTATTTATATATATATATATATATATATATATATATATATATATATATATGTACAGATGTATTTATGTATTTACAGACATATATACACATATAAACACATAAATACATAATTACACATGTATAGACAATTTATATCTGTATATATTTATTTACAGACATAGGGTCCGATTTATTAAAGTGCGGACGGACATGATACGATGTAGAGTATCATGTCAGCCGAACATCGATAAATGCCAACAGCATACGCTGTTGGCATTTATCATTGCACAAGCAGTTCTTGTGAACTGCTTGTGCAATGCCGCCCCCTGCAGATTTGAGCAGGGGGTGTCAATCAGCCCAATTGTATAGGATCGGGCGGATTGATGTCCGCAGCCTCAGAGCAGGCGGACAAGTTATGGAGCAGCGGTGAGCTTGATAATTCAGTCCCATACATTATATACACATATAAACACATAAATACATAAGTAAGTACATATATATATAAAACAAATGAACAAGTTGAGTCCAGCACTAAACCCACATCAATTTATCCAATATGTGCCTGTCACAGTGGAGTATCCGTAAGCCTCCAAAAAATGCAGTCCATACATGACAGGCAACCGCACCATAACGATTTTAAAGGTAAAAAAATATTTTATTCAGATACAGTACCATAAAAGCGATGTTTCAGACCTATGTAGGTCTGAAACGTTGCATTAGAGCCCTTTGTAGTTAGGTAGATGAAAACATGAAAAAACATATTTATGCAATATTCATATTTAATAAAGTGTTATATTGTGTATTTATTGTAAATATTTCACATTCCAATGTTCTGCACAGAGCAGAATATGTTCTAAGTTTTTCTAATTAGACATTCCTAGATATATATATATATCTGTATATATCTTTACCTATATATGTGAAATATTCATATTTTCATGTCGGGTTAATGCACATGAGAATATGCATTCGGGTTAGCATGCGGGTAGGGTGTTAGGATTTGTTTTCCTTTTTTTTTCTCTATTGACTTCTTTCAACTCGTAATACCAGCGCAATAGGACATGCACGAAAAGTTTACTTCTAGCGCGATTAGTGCTATAGGGAAAGCGCTAAATAGAGCTTCACTTGTAATCTAGCCATATATATTTATAAAATATACTCAGAAAGCAAAATAAGTTTAAAAAGCTTGGAAAGTTCCTTGCTTTAAAAGTTAATCAACAATGATTAATTCATATGTGCAGCAATTCACACAATGCCAGAACATAGAAGCTGTTGCCTGAAACTCCAAAAGGCCTTGAAATACATTCCAAACATAATACTAAGCAAAAAAACATTCAAGGTCTTTTATAGTTTCAGAGAACAGCTTCTGTGTTCTGGCATTTTGGGAATTGTTGCACATAAGGACTCGCAAATGGAAAATAGTCAGAAATCAGTGTTATCATTATTAAGGCCAGGTTAAATAAGTTTTCCCATTTGCACACACTGGTTTGTGCATGTGCAATTTAAAATACCTAACTGAAAAATATTAAATGTTTACTACTAAACTGTCATACAAGGGGGCGGCATTGCACAAGCATTTCAGCAGAACTGCTTGTGCAATGTTAAATGCCGACAGCGATGTCTGGTGGACATGATCCGCTACAGCGGATCATGTCCGCCAGACAATAATTTGGTCCCTCTGTCTAGACTGTCTCTTTAAGCCAGCATAATAAATCACCTTTAACTAAAGTTCAGTCAGGCATTCCATGTTAAATGCTGGTTAAAACTTAAAGCTTTGCAATAACAGAATGGCTGTGAATGAAATATTCCCTATAAACCTTTAAGTAAAACAGTTTAGTACTTTTTAAACTGTTATGAATTTAAAAAATATATATTTTTCATTACAGTCATTTGAAGGTTTTTAGAAAAAGCTACAGTGAAAACTACTGAACCAATTTGTTTCTAAATGTATATGTGTAGCTTTTGGACTAAGCGGAAAAAAGCTTTTATTTAACATTTCTTGCTGCTGTAAAAACCAAGGAGAGACTGTTTGTGTATGCACAAGTGTGCATGTGTGTGTTTGCATGTGTGTATCTGGGGGAGGAATACAGAATGATCTGCTGAGCTAAAAAGTGCATAAAGTAGGTAAAGTGAAAGGGGAATATTACCCTAATACTGCTGCTGGTGCAATGCTGAATACACAGATGCTCTCGGCATTCAGCGGTGTCTGTCGGACCTGATCTGCACTGTCGGATCAGTTCCGACAGACATTTGGTAAATTGGCCTCACAGTCACAAGTCACTTCATTTCCCTCCTGAGTTTAATAAAGTTTAATATGAAACTTAACAAGTTTGTTTCTGGGGAAATCCCACAAGATCACAGTAAAGTGCGATAATGCTGATTGGCTGATTTTCCCCCCACAATGTAGATGAAAGTGAAAAGGATTAGCTTAAGGATAATGCCTTACAAAGCACTTACTCTGGCTAGATGAAGACATTATGAAATAAAATACCTTACTTTTCTAAATAGTCTGGTAAAGCCCTGTGGTTCTATACATGTGAGCACACTCTGTGACATAATATATGTGTGTCACCATGTATGTGTATTGGTGCACTGTTAGATGTGTGTTTCATGTTTCTTGGATTTAAATTCCACTGCTGTGCTATAGCTGATGTCTATTTGTTTGTTGTTTGTTTTAAAGGAACGTTAAACACAAATTATAAGCTACATGATAATGTGCATTCATATCTGGGAAGAATTTTGCAATAAAAAATTTAGCTTTTTTTGTCAAATGAGTATTTTGTTTTGTGTTTTCCCTGTTCCATACAGTGCCATATGGCTAGCACAACTTTTAGATAAGAGGTTAAAACGTCACCTAATGAAAAAAAATAGTTTTGTTGTGGGCAGCCAGAGGGGGGTATTTTAGTATAACAAACTACAAAATAAAGGTATCTTTTAACGTACAGTCACGTAAACTGTATGAATTAATGCCCATTTTATTTAGAACACTGATGCAGCCTAGCATTTAAAAAAATCACTTTAAGGAAAGAGAATGTGTTAGCCTGGCCTCTTCTCTTCCTTTTTAAGGGACAGTCTGTAATATAATTGTTATTGTTTTAAAATATAGATAATCCCTTTATTACCATTCCACAGTTTTGCATAACCAACACAGTTATATTAATATACTTTTTACCAATATACATGATTACCTTTTATCTAAGCATTTTGTGACAACTCCCTGATCACATGACTTTTTATTTATTATCTTTTGACTTGCATTTAGTACTGTGTTGTGGTAACTCTTAAATAACTCCTCGGACGTGAACACAATGTTATCTCTATGGCCCACATGAACTAGCAGTCTCTTGTTGTGAAAAGCAAATAAAAAAGCATGTGATAAGAGGCTGTCTGTAAGGGGCTTAGAAACAGGCAGAAATTTAGAGGTTTAAATGTTATAAAGTATATTAATATATCAATGTTGGTTGTCCAAAGCTGGGGAATGGGTAGTAAAGGCATTATCTATCTTTTTAAACAATAACAATTTTAGTGTACACTGTTCCTTTAAGGTGGTTTAGCACTGAATTAGCTTATTTAATTAATAATACTATATTTAACAAGTATTTACGCAAAAAGATATTCCTTTCTAATCTTCATCTAATCTAACAGCTAAATATTAGAGAAGATTAGATTTAAAAAGGTCCTTTAATGCAGGCCCTGGGAGCCGCCTGTTGTCTTAGTCCCGCCCAGTCACCAGCATTATTATTATTGTATGAGGCAGGGCAAGCACTGACCTACCTATCATTGCTTTGCTGTGTTTGTGACTGAGCCACGTCAGGGCCCCACTAAAGTGCCTGTTATTTTGAATAACTGTGACTACACAGGCTGATATTATTTTTTATTTAAATGTGAACTTCCATAGCTTCTTTATTTTATTATGTTTCAATTTTTAACTAAAAAAAATAAATAATTTACAAATTACAGTGACAGAAAAGTGTTGCAAATTTTAAATGTTTTTGTAAATGAAACTAGTACATTATACTTGTCAATTTTTGGCTATGGTTAAATAATAAAATGAGGTGGGAGTGGGATGCTAATCCTTAAATTACCATATTTTAAGTCTCAGTCCGGCCCTGGACTGATCTCTTTCTTAAAGGATTACTTTCTGTTATAATTTTTAAGCTAAACAACTAACATATTAAAGTTAATAAATATTAATTAAAACCTACTGACCTACATTTTCTCCAAAACAAAGTTTCATAACGTTCTAAAAGTTATATCTTTCATTCGCCGATGATGTCACGTTATCCTGCCCACTATTTTCAGCACTGCGTGTTCAAAATACTTAAACCAATGAAATTGTGTTTAAAGCGCCATTTTGAAACCTAGGTATTGTAAACGGATTGGTACAGAGCAAAGGATACCCGCGGAGTGGGTTTGGAAAACAATTAAATTTGCAGACAAGATTTCTGATATACGGTAGAGATATGTTAATGAAATGCTATTGATAAAAAGCGTATTTGGGGTAGTTAGTTAGTAACATGCATAGAAAATATTTACTTACAGTGGCCCTTTAAGTTTAAAATAAAGAGTCAGACCCAGTCTGTGACCCAACCTTGATTCTGCTTGCTGTTGTTGTGCTTCATACTATGACTATGGATATGACACATCTTGACCTGCCTCTTGCCTTCAAATTCAAAATGTATCTTCAATAGAAATGATCTGCCTGAACTGTGTTTATTGTCACATCTTCTTGTCCTGCTAAATATTGCAGCTCCAAAGCATCCTCAAAGAGAATAGACCAAGAACATACTTTGGCCTAGATTTAGAGTTGGGCGGTAGCCGTCAAAACCAGCGTTAGAGGCTCCTAGCGCTGGTTTTTACCGCCCTCTGGTATTTGGAGTCAGTCAGGAAAGGGTCTAACGCTCACTTTTCAGCTGCGACTTTTCCATACCGCAGATCCCCTTACGTCAGTTGCGTATCCTATCTTTTCAATGGGATCTATCTAATTCCGGTATTTAGAGTCTTGGCTGAAGTGAGCGTTAGAAATCTAACGACAAAACTCCAGCCGTAGAAAAAAGTCAGTAGTTAAGAGCTTTCTGGGCTAACGCCGGTTTATAAAGCTCTTAACTACTGTGCTCTAAAGTACACTAACACCCATAAACTACCTATGTACCCCTAAACCAAGGTCCCCCCACATCGCCGACACTCTATTAAATTTTTTTAACCCCTAATCTGCCGACCGCCACATACGTTATACTTTTGTACCCCTAATCTGCTGCCCCTAACACCGCCGACCCCTATATTATATTTATTAACCCCTAACCTGCCCCCCACAACGTCGCCGCCAGCTACCTACAATAATTAACCCCTAATCTGCCGACCGCAAAGCGCCGCTACCTACTTTATCCTTATGTACCCCTAATCTGCTGCCCCTAACACTGCCGACCCCTATATTATATTTATTAACCCCTAATCTGCCCCCCTCAACGTCGCCTCCACCTGCCTACACTTATTAACCCCTAATCTGCCGAGCGGACCGCACTGCTACTATAATAAAGTTATTAACCCCTAATCCGCCTCACTCCCGCCTCGCTAACCCTATAATAAATAGTATTAACCCCTAATCTGCCCTCCCTAACATCACCGACACCTAACTTCAAGTATTAACCCCTAATCTGCCGATCGGAGCTCACCGCTACTCTAATAAATTTTTTAACCCCTAAAGCTAATTTTAACCCTAACCCTAACACCCCCCTAAGTTAAATATACTTTTATTCTAACGAAATAAATTAACTCTTATTAAATAAATTATTCCTATTTAAAGCTAAATACTTACCTGTAAAATAAACCCTAATATAGCTACAACATAAATTATAATTATATTGTAGCTATTTTAGGATTTATATTTATTTTACAGGTAACTTTGTATTTATTTTAACCAGGTACAATAGCTATTAAATAGTTAAGAACTATTTAATAGCTAAAATAGTTAAAATAATTACAAAATTACCTGTAAAATAAATCCTAACCTAAGTTACAATTAAACCTAACACTACACTATCAATAAATAAATGAAATAAACTACCTACAATTATCTACAATTAAACCTAACACTACACTATCAATAAATTAATTAAATACAATACCTACAATTAGCTACAATTAAACCTAACACTACACTATCAATAAATTATTTAAATAAAATATCTACAAATAACTACAATGAAATAAACTAACTAAAGTACAAAAAATAAAAAAGAACTAAGTTACAAAAAATAAAAAAATATTTGCAAACATTAGAAAAATATTACAACAATTTTAAACTAATTACACCTACTCTAAGCCCCCTAATAAAATAACAAAGCCCCCCAAAATAAAAAATGCCCTACCCTATTCTAAATTAAAAAAGTTCAAAGCTCTTTTACCTTACCAGCCCTGAACAGGGCCCTTTGCGGGGCATGCCCCAAAGATTCAGCTCTTTTGCCTGTAAAAAAAACACATACAATACCCCCCCCACATTACAACCCACCACCCACATACCCCTAATCTAACCCAAACCCCCCTTAAATAAACCTAACACTAAGCCCCTGAAGATCTCCCTACCTTGTCTTCACCTCACCGGGTCCCGATCTGTCCAGAAGAGCCTCCGATGTCTTGATCCAAGCCCAAGCGGGGGGCTGAAGAGTGACGTCCATCCTTGGGATGAAGTCTGGATCCAAGCGGCGGCTGAAGAAATCCATCATTGGCTGAAGTCGGAAGTCCATCATCGGGATGAAGTCTTCTATCAAGCCGCATCTTCAATCTTCTTTCTTCTGGAGCGGAGAGGAGCCATCTTCTTTCCAACCGACGCGGAACATCCTCTTCAACTGACGCCTACTCGCCGAATGACGGTTCCTTTAAATGACGTCATCCAAGATGGCGTCCCTCGAATTCCGATTGGCTGATAGGATTCTATCAGCCAATCGGAATTAAGGTAGGAATATTCTGATTGGCTGATGGAATCAGCCAATCAGAATCAAGTTCAATCCGATTGGCTGATCCAATCAGCCAATCAGATTGAGCTCGCATTCTATTGGCTGTTTTGATCAGCCAATAGAATGCAAGCTCAATCTGATTGGCTGATTGGATCATCCAATCGGATTGAACTTGATTCTGATTGGCTGATTCCATCAACCAACCAGCCCGAGGATGGACGTCACTCTTCAGCCCCCCGCTTGGGCTTGGATCAAGACATCGGAGGCTCTTCTGGACAGATCGGGACCCATTGAGGTGAAGACAAGGTAGGGAGATCTTCAGGGGCTTAGTGTTAGGTTTATTTAAGGGGGGTTTGGGTTAGATTAGGGGTATGTGGGTGGTGGGTTGTAATGTTGGGGGTGGTATTGTATGTGTTTTTTTTACAGGCAAAAGAGCTGAATTCTTTGGGGCATGCCCCGCAAAGGGCCCTGTTCAGGGCTGGTAAGGTAAAAGAGCTTTGAACTTTAGTTAGTTTATTTCATTGTAGTTATTTGTAGATATTTTATTTAAATAATTTATTGATAGTGTAGTGTTAGGTTTAATTGTAGATAATTGTAGGTATTGTATTTAATTAATTTATTGATAGTGTAGTGTTAGGTTTAATTGTAACTTAGGTTAGGATTTATTTTACAGGTAATTTTTTAATTATTTTAACTATTTTAGCTATTAAATAGTTCTTAACTATTTAATAGCTATTGTACCTGGTTAAAATAAATACAAAGTTACCTGTAAAATAAATATAAATCCTAAAATAGCTATAATATAATTATAATTTATATTGTAGCTATATTAGGATTTATTTTACAGGTAAGTATTTAGCTTTAAATAGGAATAATTTATTTAATAAGAGTTAATTTATTTCGTTAGATTTAAATTATATTTAACTTAGGGGGGTGTTAGTGTTAGGGTTAGACTTAGCTTTAGGGGTTAATACATTTATTAGAATAGCGGCGAGCTCCAGTCAGCAGATTAGGGGTTAATGTTTGAAGTTAGGTGTCGGCGATGTTAGGGAGGGCAGATTAGGGGTTAATACTATTTATTATAGGGTTAGTGAGGCGGATTAGGGGTTAATAACTTTATTATAATAGCGGTGCGGTCCGCTCGGCAGATTAGGGGTTAATAAGTGTAGGCAGGTGGAGGCGACGTTGTGGGGGGCAGATTAGGGGTTAATAAATATAATATTGGGGTCGGAGGTGTTAGGGGCAGCAGATTAGGGGTACATAGGGATAATGTAAGTAGCGACGGTTTACGGAGCTGCAGATTAGGGGTTAAAAAAATTATGCAGGGGTCAGCGATAGCGGGGGCGGCAGAATAGGGGTTAATAAGTGTAAGGTTAGGGGTGTTTAGACTCGGGGTACATGTTAGAGTGTTAGGTGCAGACGTAGGAAGTGTTTCCCCATAGACAACAATGGGGCTGCGTTAGGAGCTGAACGCGGCTTTTTTGCAGGTGTTAGGTTTTTTTTTCAGATCAAACAGCCCCATTGTTTTCTATGGGGGAATCGTGCACGAGCACTTTTTTGAAGCTGGCCGCGTCCGTAAGCACCGCTGGTATCGAGAGTTGAAGTTGCGGTAAATATGCTCTACGCTCCTTTTTTGGAGCCTACCGCAGCCATTCTGTGAACTCTCAATACCAGCGGTATTTAAAAGGTGCGGCCAGAAAAAAGCACGCGTAGCTAACGCACCCCTTTGGCCGCAGAACTCTAAATCTAGGCGTTTGTGATTTGCTTTTTGAGATTACTACTCAGTCCTAGGGTCTCTTATGAACAGTATTGTCTCATTATTGAATCTTTCTGGTAAGGGTTACCCTACATTTAGCCACCAATAAGAAAGTGCAACCAAGGCTCTGAACCAAAAATGGGCCGGCTCTTAAGCTTTTATTCCTGTTTCTCAAATAAAGATACCAAGAGAAGTAAGAAAAATTGATATCATGAAACTTTAATTTTGACTGTAGTGAAGTCCTCAAACCTCACTTCCACTAACCAGTAAACTAGACATGTACAAGGGCGAGGAATCTGTGTTGTCTGAAAGATTTGTTTCAGATTTTTTAGAAATGTTTTCTCCAGATGAATTTCGTCCATTCAGGCATTCGGTTCGGAAGAATATTGAATTTGTTACCATTACTTCCAATGAGAACAACTAATATACAGCTAGATTACAAGTTTGGCGTAATGAGTGAAAAAGCATTGTTATGCTTCATAACGCTGCTTTTTCCCTAATGCCGCTATTACAAGTCTTGTAGGTATAGGTGTACTGCACACCTGTTTGTCCGTCATGCCACGTCAGTACCGCACTTTAAAAAATGTCCTTTTTCAATGGGACTTCCATAGCGCTGGTATTACGAGTTTGCCTGGGAAGCCAAAAAGTGAGCGGTACACCCTATAACCGACAAGATCTGTACCGCCATCCAAAGTCAGTAGTTATGAGTCTTACGTTACAAAGCTGTAGCATAAAACTCATAACTAAAGTGTTAAAAAGTACACTAACACCCATAAACTACCTATTAACCCCTAAACCGAGGCCCTCCCGCATTGCAAACACTAAAATAAAATTATTAACCCCTAATCTGCCGCCCTGGACATCACCGCCACTAAATAAAATTATTTAAACCCCTATTCCGCTGCTCCCCGACATCGGCGCCACTATAATAAACCTATTAACCCCTAAACCGCCACCCTCCCGCATCGCAAACACTACTTAAATATTATTAACCCCTAATTTGCCGTCCACCCACACCGCTGCTATAATAAACCTATTAACCACTAAACCGCAAGCCCCCTACAACAAAATATACTAAAATAAATTATTAACCCCTAAACCTCTGACCTCCCACATCACTACATAAATATATTAAGCCCTAAACCTAACCCTAACGTAACCCTAAGCATAAGTCTAACCCTAACCCTAACACCCCCTAACTTAAATATAATTAAAATAAATCTAAATAAACCTTACAATTATTACCTAAATAATTCCTATTTAAAACTAAATACATACTTACCTGTAAAAAAAACCTAAGCGAGCTACAATATAACTAATATTTATTTTTATTTCACAGGTAAATTTGTATTTATTTAAACTAGGTAGACTAGTTAGTAAATAGTTATTAACTATTTACTAACTACATAGTTAAAATAAATACAAATTTACCTGGATTGCCCCAAAGAAATCAGCTTTTCTACCTGGCAATAAAAATTAGAAACACCCCCCCCCCAACAGTAAAACCCTCCACCCACCCAACCGAAACCCCCAAATAAAACTCTATCTAAATAAACCTAAGCTAATCATTGCCCTGAAAAGGGCATTTAGCTCTTTACAGTGATCAAACCCTAAGCTAAAAATAAAACCCACCCAATAAACCCTTTAAAAAACCTAACACTAGCCCCCGACGATCCACTTACAGCTTTCGAAGACTAGACATCCATCCTCATCCAGCCGGCGAAGTCCTTATCCAAGTGGGCAGAAGTCCTCATTGAAGCCAGCAGAAGTCTTCATCCAAGAGGGCAGAAGTCTTCATCAAAGCGGCCAGAAGTCTTCATCCAAGCGGGCAGAAGTCTTCATCCAGACAGCATCTTCTAACTTCATCCATACGGCATGGAGAGGGTCCATCATCAAGACATCCGGCGTGGAGCATCCTCGTCTTCCGATCGTCACTGGAAAATGAAGTTTACTTTAAGTGACATCATCCAAGATGGCGTCCCTTACATTCCGAATGGCTGATAGAATTCTATCAGCCAATAGGAATTAAAGGGGAAAAGTTCCTATTGGCTGATCCAATCAGCCAATAGGATTGAGCTTTAATCCTATTGGCTGATCCAATCAGCTAATAGGATTGAGCTCGCATTCTATTGGCTATTCCAATCAGCCAATGCAATGCAAGCTTAATCCTATTGGCTGATTGGATCAGCCAGTAGGATTAAAGCTCAATCCTATTAGTTATTTTGTAGCTATCTTAGTTTGTTTTTTTTACAAGTAAGTATGTATTTAGTAGTTTTAAATAGGAATTATTTAGGTAATAATTGTAAGGTTTATTTAGATTTATTTTAATTATATTTAAGTTGGGGGGTGTTTGGGTTAGACTTATGCTTAGGGTTACGTTAGGGTTAGGTTTAGAGGTTAATATATTTATGTAGTGTTAGTGATGTGGGAGGCCAGAGATTTAGGGGTTAATAACTTTAGTATAGTGGCGGCAACATTGGGGCAGCAGATTAGGGGTTAATAAATTAGGTAGGTGGCGGCGATGTTAGGGGCGGCAGATTAGGGGTTAATAACTGTAATGTAGGTGGTGGCGATGTTAGGGGCAGCAGATTAGGGGTTAATAACTGTAATGTAGGTGGCGGTGATGTTAGGGGCAGCAGATTAGGGGTGTTTAGACTTGGTTTTTATGTTAGGGTGTTTAAACATAACTTTTTCTTTCCTCATAGACATCAATGGGGCTGCGGTACAGAGCTTTTGTTTCCACGATCGCAGGTGTTAGGCTTCTTTTTTGCCGGCTCTCCCCATTGATGTCTATAAGGGAAATCGTGCATGAGCGCTTGTATTTCAGTGTGGTATGAAGCTTAACACCACCATATCGCCCGCACAAGCCTGCTTTTTACATACTTTTAATAGCAGCGCTATAGGGAGGTGAATTAACACCGCTTCTGTGGTGGTCGTTAATTTCCCTTTAGCGCTGAAAACTCGCAATCTAGCTAATAGACAATTAATATTAACAAAAATCTTACATTATAGGATTTGAACAATGAAAATAACCTTTGTTTCAATGTTAAAAGTACATACCGCCTATTATAATTTACCTTTAAATTGTCCATGGGTCACCTTTGTGCTGTCAATGATAAGTTTATAAAAACTCTCGGCTAGATTACGAGTCTTGCAGGTTTAGGGGCACCGCACACTTCTTTGGCCTTACCACAAAACCACTTACGTAAACTTTGTAAACCCTTTTTTCTATGGGACTTCCATAGTGCTGGTATTACGAGTCTGTCCTGGGAGGCCAAAAAGTGAGCTGTACACCCTCTACCTCCAAGATCCGTAACGCATTCTAAAGTCAGTAGTTATGAGTTTAACACTACAACGTCGTAGCATAAAACTCATAACTAAAGTGCTAAAAAGTACACTAACACCCATAAACTAACTATTAAAAATTTTAACCCCTAATCTGCCACTCCGGACATCGCCGCCACTATAATAAACATATTAACCCCTAAACCGCCACACTCCCGCCTTGCAAACACTAGTTAAATATTATTAACCCCTAATCTGCCACCCCTAACCTCGCCACCACCTACATTATACTTATTAAACCCTAATCTGCTGTCCCCAACGTGGCCGCCACTATATTAAATGTATTAACCTCTAAATCTAAGTCTAACCCTAACACCCCCTAACTTAAATATAATTTAAATAAATCTAAAGAAAGTTACTATAATTAACTAAATTATTCCAATTTAAAACTAAATACTTACCTATAAAATAAACCCTAAGCTAGCTAGAATATAACTTATAGTTACATTGTATCTAGCTTACAGTATATTTTTATTTTACAGGCGAGTTTGTATTTATTTTAACTAGGTTAGAATAGTTATTAAATAGTTATTAACTATTTAATAACTACCTAGCTAAAATAAATACAAATTTACCTGTAAAATAAAACCTAACCTAAGTTAAAATAAAACCTAACACTACACTACAATTAAATAAATTACCTAAATTAAATACAATTAAATAAATTAAATACAATTAGCTAAAGTACAAAAAAAAAAACACTAAATTACAGAAAATAATAAACAAATTACAAGATATGTAAAGTAATTACACCTAATCTAATAGCCCTACCAAAATAAAAAAATAAAAAAAAACCTAGCTTAAACTAAACTATCAATAGCCCTTAAAAGGGCTTTTGCGGGGCATTGCCCCAAAGTAATCAGCTCTCTTACCTGTAAAAAAAAATACAAACAACCCCCAACAGGAAAACACACCACCCACACAACCAACCCCCCAAATAAAAGCCTAACTAAAAAAAACTAAGCTCCCCATTGCCCTGAAAAGGGCATTTGGATGGGCATTGACCTTAAAAGGGCAGTTAGCTCTTTTGCGTCCCAAAGCCCTAACCTAAAAATAAAACCCACCCAATACACCCTTAAAAAAACCTAACACTAACCCCCTGAAGATAGACTTACTGTTCTGAAGACCGGACATTCATCCTCAAGGAAGCGGCAGAAGTCTTCATCCAACCGGGCTGAAGTCCTCAACGAAGCCGGGAGAAGTCTTCATCCAAGCCGGGCGAAGTGGTCCTCCAGACGGGCAGAAGTCTTCATCCAGACAGCATCTTCTATCTTCATCCATCCGACGCGGAGCGGCTCCATCTTCAAGACATCTGACGCGGAGCATCCTCTTCATCCGGAGTCTTCTTACTAAATCAAGGTTCCTTTAAATGACGTCATCCAAGATGGCGTCCCTAAGATTCCAATTGGCTGATAGAATTCTATCAGCAAATCGGAATTAAGCTAGAAAAAATCATATTGACTGATGCAATAAGCCAAAAGGATTGAAGTTCAATCCTATTGGCTGATCCAATCAGCCAATAGGATTGAGCTTGCATTCTATTGGCTGCTCCAATCAGCCAATCAGGGGTTGTTTGTATTTTTTTACAGGTAAAAAGAGCTGATTACTTTGGGGCAATGCCCCGCAAAAGGACCCTTTAAGGGCTATTGATAGTTTAGTTTAGGCTAGAGATTTTATTTATTTATTTATTTTTTGAAAGGACTATTAGATTAGGTGTAATTAGTTTAAATATCTTGTAATTTGTTTATTATTTTCTGTAATTTAGTGTTTGTTTTTTTTGTACTTATATCTAATTGTATTTAATTTATTTAATTGTGTTTAATTTAGGTCATTTATTTAATTGTAGTGTAGTGTTAAGTGTTATTGTAACTTAGGTTAGGTTTTATTTTACAGGTAAATTTGTATTTATTTTAGCTAGGTAGTTATTAAATAGTTAATAACTATTTAATAACTATTCTACCTAGTTAAAATAAATACAAACTTGCCTGTAAAATAAAAATAAACCCTAAACTAGCTACAATTTAACTATTAGACGGCAGATTAGGGGTTAATAATATTTAACTAATGTTTGCGAGGCAGGAGTGTGGTGGTTTAGGGGTTAATATGTTTATTATAGTGGCGGCGACGTTGGGGGGGAGATTAGGGGTTAATAAATGTAGGTAGGTTGCGGCAACATTAGGGGAGGGAGATTAGGGGTTAATAAATATAATGTAGGTGTCGGCGATGTTGGGGGCAGCAGATTATGGGTTAATAAGTATAATGTAGGTGGCAGCAATGTCTGGAGCAGTAGATTAGGGGTTAATAAATATAATGTAGGTGGCGACGATGTCGGGGGCGGCAGATTAGGGGTCAATAAGTGTAAGATTAGGGGTGTTTAGACTCGGGGTTCATGTTAGGGTGTTAGGTGTAAACATAACTTTTATTTCCCCATAGGAATCAATGGGGCTGCGTTACTGAGTTTTACTCTGCTTTTTTGCAGGTGTTAGACTTTTTCTCAGCCGGCTCTCCCCGTTGATTCCTACGACCAGCTCACTGCTGACTTAAGCAGCCCTGGTATTGGATTGCGGTATGGAGCTCAATATTGCTCAATGCTCACTTCTTGCCTTTTAACGCCGGGTTTGTAAAAACCCGTAATACCAGCACTGCTGGTAAGTGAGCGGTGAGAAGAAACTGCTCATTAGCACCGCATAGCTCCTAGCGCAAAACTCGTAATCTGGCCGTCTGTATTATATGAGAGAAGGAAAGCAAATGAGCCAATTAGCCAAGTTATCCGCAATGCGAATGCGAGCTCGCGTTCGCATTGTAAGAAACTTTGTGCTCATAAGAGCGCGCTTCCATAGGCTCCAATGGGAGCCTCGTTCTGATGCCGTCAGAGACGACATGAGAACTTTAGCGCCAGCAAATGGGGTAAGTCGCGCAGCGATGGCAGCAATCAAATATATATGTATATGCTGATATACACATATATTTATGTCTTAATATGTGTATATACATAATATATGTGTAAATAATAATAATACCTATAAATGATACATTTTTTACTGTTTGAGCCAGGCAAGTCTATGCTATATGTAAGCTGTTTTATAAATATGGGTGCACATTTGCATGAATGCATTTTGAAGGAACATAGTTGTTTACCATAGAACGCTGGTTGATATTATTTGTTGGTGTTGACAGGGAACATATCATAAAGAAGTTTCTTGCAGGGCTGACATTTAATGCAGATGAAACCTGTATTGAAGAAAGAATTTGCTAAGATTAGATGTATAAATCTTCTCACACAAATGTTTTTCTTCTTTTGGAATAATTTTATGAAAACCTGAAGGGATTGTGTTCCTGAAGACTAAAATATCTGTATTTTTCTACTTCATTTTGATGTCTGATAAACATTAGCACATAAAATTCAAACTACTGTCTATAGAAGCTGCCAAATTGGTTACTATTGCATAAAACATCCTGGAACTGTATTAGATTGCAGAAAATACAATGCCAGAGATCAAAAGGAAATCTAAACATGAAACCTAAACATGTTATATTATGATTCAGCTAGAGAATACAATTTTAAACAGTTCTCCAATTTTCTTCGATTATCTAATTTGCTTCATTCTCTTGGTATCCATAGATGAAGAATCAGTGATGCACTACTGGGAGCTGGCTAAAAGCCAATGACAAGAGGCATATATGTGCAGCCACCAATCAACACCCTCTAAGACTACCTAGGTATGCTTATTAACAAAGGATAGAAAAAACACATGAGATAATAGAAATAAACTTGAAAGGTATTTAAAAGTGATGAAACAGCCAGTTTGTGGCTGAGAAATGCGTTGAGAAATGCTTTATTTCTAAAACCTGAGTCCAACATAAGAAGAATTGTGTATTAGATAACCAGCTCAAAAGTCACACATTTCCTATTGCAAATCAAACATTACACAAGTTCAACAGTTATATCTCTTCTGATGTTACTCCTCATTTCTTCATAAAACATAATGTAAGGTTCACAATCTAAAATAAATTGATTTTGTGTATTTAACATCTTTGCTGTTAAACTACTCCTATGCTAGTGATAGTCTAATTTTTGTAAGACAGAGTTAAATGAAGGGGTTTCTGGTCTCCAATATTTTGCAATATATCATACAGAGTAGCAAGGAGCCATTACGATGTCACAAAAGGATAACACCTTGATAATCCACTTAACTCATTGGATCAGTCTTTAAACAGACAAAGTATTGGCAACCTTTTTAACTGGATATTTGCAACCTTATAGTTAAATGTGAGATAAAATATAATACACAACAATCAATCAATATCTCATTCATACTGAATATTTTTTAAAGATCTTCGTATATCTGTTTAGAATAAACAGGAACGATTCAGTGTATTCCAAATTAAATAGTCAATTGTCTCATATTTTGACTCGCAATGAAGTATTAACTTACAGACTGCTGAAACCTATACAAGAATGGGTATGCTGGTAAGAGTTAAAAGTAGACATAGACTTTATAAAAAAAGAATGTCAGTTTAAGAAGGAGGCGAACTCCAATTTCTCATTCAACCCATTAGGAGATAGTGTATTTAGATAATACATCCAACAGGGTTCTTTTTGGAGGAGGACAGTGTCTATATTACCTCCTCTTCTACTAATCTTTACTGATTCAATGCCTACAAATTTAAGACTGTCTATTTTCGATCTATGGTGTTGTGCAAAGTGTCTTGCAATCAGGCTATCAATGTTAAAATCCTTAATGTCGTCTCGATGTTCAGTTATACGTGAACGGAACTCCCTATAGGTTTTCCCCACATAAAAAAGTGGGCATGGACATGACAAAAGGTATATAACCCCTGTAGTAGAACAATTAATTAGACTTGTGCAGCTTTGAAAAATTTGGTTAGGTTCGGATCGATTCGGACCGATTCAAATTTCGGTTCGGATCGATTCAAATTCGGAAGAAATCGAATGAATTCGTTTCGGATTCATTCGGATTCTTTCGGATTCGTGGAAAATTCGGTTCGATTCGGTTTGAATCGATTCGGAATTTCGGTCAGTGTTAAGTGGGATGTGCTGTGTATTACACTAGTATACTGTACAATACTAGTGTAATACACAGCCATCCGAATCGATCCGAATCTCCCGAATAAATTCGAATCGATTCGGATTTATTCGGTAGATTCAGCACTACTGCAATTCGGAAATTCGAATCGATCCGAATCTCCGAAATTCGACAAATTCGTCCGAATTTCGATTCGGACCAAATCGAATTGCACATGTCTACAATTAATGAAATATTTAATTTGATAAGTCTTTTTGGTATTACTTTCAAAAGTTTTAGTCCTTTTGACAAATTGACAACAGACACAGTGATTACAAGGTGAGCGACCCACTATTCTTTGAGAATGTGCTTCTAACCAGTAAATATTTTTAACTTGATTGAATTCACTTTTGACCAACAAGTCCTTAAGATTGTTGGCCCTTCGTGCCATCATAAGAGGATAATCTCCCACATGTTCCTGTAAAACAGGATCAAGAGAAAGGAGATGCCAATTTTTTTGCAAAATATCTCTAATTTTATCCCAATGAGGATTAAATGTTGTAATAAATCAAATCTTAGTGTCAACTACATAAATTTCAGCAACTAATCAGGAATAGTGATGTCCCGAACTGTTCGCCGGAGAACAGTTCCCGGCGAACATTGCTTGTTCGCGTTCACCGCCGCGATGTTCGATCCGCCCCCTATTCGTCATCATTGAGTAAACTTTGACCCTGTATCTCACAGTCTGCAGACACATTACAGCCTATCAGCAGCAGACACTCCCTTCCAGACCCTCCCAGGTCCCGGGCAGCAGCCTTTTTAGAATCATTGTGATGCAGCTTTTGAAGAGAGCGGAGGTTTAGTGTTGCAGCTCCTGATTTTATAAGGAAATTGATAGCTAGGCTAGTGTATTTAGTCTCCACTACAGTCCTGGAGGACTCATCTGATCTCTGCTGTAAGGACAGTACCCCAAAAAGCCCTTTTTATGGCTACATCTGGCTTTTTTTTTTTTTTTTCCAGTCTTTTTTTTTTTTTTTTGCATAGGTCTAGAACTCCAGTCGTTTTTTTTTGCATTTGCCTGCCTGCCACCAGCCTGTGTGTGAGCCTCACAGCATATATTGTGCCAACTTGCTCACTGCCACCACTCATATCTGGTGGTGTAACATTATTTTAAATAAAAAAAAAAAAAATGTTACATTAGTTTGCTAATTGCAAGTTTAATCTAATTTCATTTTCCATCAGGCCTGTGTGCCAGGCACACAGCATATACTGTGATTAATTCCTCTGTGCCACCACTCATATCTGGTGGTCTAACATTAGTGTAAATTAAAAAAAAAAAAAACTTTTACATTAGTTTGCTAATTGCAAGTTTAATCTAATTTCATTTTCCATCAGGCCTGTGTGCCAGGCCAACAGCAAGCATATACTGTGATTAATTCCTCTGCGCCACCACTCATATCTTGTGGTGTAACATTATTTTCAATTTAAAAAAAAAAACTTTTACATTAGTTTGCTAATTGCAAGTTTAATCTAATTTCATTTTCCATCAGGCCTGTGTGCTAGGCCCACAGCAAGCATATACTGTGATAAATTGCTCTGTGCCACCACTCATATCTGGTGGTGTAACTTAACATTATTGTAAATTTAAAAAAAAACAAATTTACATTAGTTTGTTAGTGTAATCTAATTTCATTTTCCATCAGGCCTGGGTCTCTCAGGCACACAACATATACTGTTATTAATTGCTCTGTGCCACCACTCATATCTGGTGTAACATTATTTTAAATTAAAAAAAAAAAAAACTTTTACATTAGTTTGCTAATTGCAAGTTTAATCTAATTTCATTTTCCATCAGGCCTGTGTGCCAGGCCCACAGCAAGCATATACTGTGATTAATTCCTCTGTGCCACCACTCATATCTGGTGTTGTAACGTAACATTATTGTAAATTAAAACAAAAAACAAATTTACATTAGTTTGTTAGTGTAATCTAATTTAATTTTCCATCAGGCCTGGGTCTCCCAGGCACACAGCATATACTGTTATTAATTGCTCTGTGCCACCACTCATATCTGGTGTAACATTATTTTAAATTTAAAAAACAAAACTTTTACATTAGTTTGCTAATTGCAAGTTTAATCTAATTTAATTTTCCATCAGGCCTGTGTGCCAGGCCCACAGCAAGCATATACTGCGATTAATTCCTCTGTGCCACCGCTCATATCTGGTGTTGTAACATTATTGTAAATTTAAAGAAAAACAAATTTACATTAGTTTGTTAGTGTAATCTAATTTAATTTTCTATCAGGCCTGTGAAACATCAGTCTGCTTTTTTGTTTCAGGCTCACAGCGTATACTGTGCCCACTTGCCCAGTGGCACCACTCATATTTTGTTTAACCCCTTAATGACAGAGGACGTACCAGGTACGTCATAGAAAAAACTTCCCTTAATGACAGTTGACGTACCTGGTACGTCCTCTGTTGTCTTAAGTGCTGGAAGTGATCATGATCGCTTCCAGCTGCTTACAAGGGATTGTAGTGATGCCTCAATATTGAGGCATCACTACAATCCACCATTTTAGATACCGATGCAGAAAGGGCCACTCTGTGGCCCCATCTGTATTGGCTATGTATGTCTTCAAATGAGTTGGTGTGTGGGAGCTGCATTAACCTAGCATCACATCTAGCTGTTAATATTTGACCGATCGTACCTTATCACCATTAGCTGCCGGTGCGGAGGTTGCGGTGGGGGGGGGGAGGCGGGTGCCCATTGAAAAAAAAACAATCGATCTAGATGCAGGGGCATCTCGGTTGTTTATTAAGGGATCTGGGAGGGGGAGGGTTGAAGATTATTTAGGGGGGCCAGCTACACTACAGAAAAATATTTTATATTTAAAAAGTTAAAAAAAACTATTTTGGGGGGCAAATTGGGTACAGGCAGACAGCTGCCAGTACCCAAGATGGCGGCAAATAGACAGAGGGGGAGGATTAGAAAGATGTATGGGGGGATCAGGGAGGTTGTGGGGTTTATGCAGACTTTATGCCAAAAAATAAAAAAAATTAAAACATTTTTTTTTTATTTCAGTACTGGCAGACTTTCTGCCAGTACTTAAGATGGCGGTGACAATTGTGAGGTGGGGAGGGAAGAGAGCTGTTTGAGGGGGTCAGGGGGTGGGATGTGTCAGGTGGGAGGCTGATCTCTACACTAAAGCTAAAATTAACCCCACAAGCTACCTAATTAACCCCTTAACTGCTGGGCATATGACAAGTGTGGTGCGCAGCCATATTTAACGGCCTTATTATTACCAAAAAGCAACACCAAAGCCATATATGTCTGCTATTTCTGAACAAAGGGGATCCCAGAGAAGCATTTACAACCATTTGTGCCATAATTGCACAAGCTGTTTGTAAATAATTTCAGTGAGAAACCTAAAATTGTGAAAAATTTAAGTTTTTTTTTTTATTTGATCGTATTTGGCAGTGAAATGGTGGCATGAAATATACCAAAATGGGCCTATATCAATAATTTGGGTTGTCTACTACACTACACTAAAGCTAAAATTAAACCTAAAAGCTCCCTACAAGTTCCCTAATTAACCCCTTCACGGCTGGGCATAATACACTTGTGGTGTGCAGCGGCATTTAGCGGCCTTCTAATTACCAAAAAGCAACGCCAAATCCATATAGGTCTGCTATTTCTGAACAAAGGGGATCCCATAGAAGTATTTACAACCATTTATGCCATAATTGCACAAGTTGTTTGTAAATAAATTCAGCGAGAAACCTAAAGTTAGTGAAAAAAATTGTGAAAAAGTGAAATTTTTTTTTATTTGATCGCATTTGGCGGTGAAATGGTGGCATGAAATATACCAAAATGGGTCTAGATCAATGCTTTGGGATGTCTTCTAAATATAAATATATACATGTCAAGGGATATTCAGGGATTCCTGATAGATATTAGTGTTCCAATGTAACTAGCGCTAATTTTGAAAAAAAGTGGTTTGGAAATAGCAAAGTGCTACTTGTATTTATGGCCCTATAACTTGCAAAAAAAGCAAAGAACATGTAAACATTGGGTATTTCTAAACTTGGGACAAAATGTAGAAACTATTTAGAATGGGTGTATTTTGGTGGTTGTAGATGTGTAACAGATTTTGGGGGTAAAAGTTAGAAAAAGTGTGTTTTTTTTAAATTTTTTCCTCATATTTTATATTTTTTTATAGTAAATTATAAGATATGATGAAAATAATGGTATCTTTAGAAAGGCCATTTAATGGCGAGAAAAACGGTATATAATATGTGTGGGTACAGTAAATGAGTAAGAGGAAAATTACAGCTAAACACAAACACTGCAGAAATGTAAAAATAGCCATTGTCATTAAGGGTAAGAAAATTGAAAAATGGTCCGGTCATTAAGGGGTTAATAGTAGTGTAAGTCTACATTAAAAAAAAAAAATGACAGGCAGAGGCAGGCCACCCCGCAGGGGCCATTGTGGTTGTGGTGCTGTTATTCCCTTAGGCCATAGAATAATGCCCAGTGTTAGGGCACATACCATGAACCCGAAAAGTTCTGATGAAATAGTTGACTTTATAACACAGGACACCTAATCTGCTACACCTTCCGCTCGTAACCTTGACGCACCATCCATCTCCAGCATAGCTTCGGGCACCTCTCAACTTGTGACGAGTGCCACTCGCCCGCCTGCTGCCACCATCAACACTAGCACCACAGCCGCTTCACTTGATCTGTCAGAGGAGTTATTGACACATCAGTTGGAAGAAATGAGAGATGCGCAACCATCATTGACAGAGGATGTAGATAACAGTGATATGTCTCAGTCAGGCAGCATTACAGACATGGAGGTACGGTGTGATTATGATGATGATGTTGTACCTGCTGCTGCTTCCTTTGTTGATGTGTCAGATACAAGTGAAGCGGTTGATGATGTGTCCGTGGATGTAACGTGGGTGCCCGCTAGAAGAGAAGAAGAAGAGGGGGAAAGTTCAGATGGGGAGACAGAGAGGAGGAGGAGGAGACGAGTTGGAAGCAGGCGGAGGTCATCGCTAGGAGATAGTGGCACAGTCAGACAGCATGCATCGGCCCCCGGGGTCAGCCAGACAGCACGCCAATCAACGCATGCTGTTGCCACCACCAGAATGCCGTCATCGCAGAGCTCAGCAGTGTGGCATTTTTTTTGTGTGTCTGCCTCTGACAACAGCGATGAAATTTGCAACCTTTGCCAAAAGAAACTGAGTCGTGGGAAGTCCAACACCCACCTAGGTACAACTGCTTTGCGAAGGCCCATGGTCTCACATCACAAACGCAGATGGGATGAACACATGAGTAAAAGCAGCTCCCAAACTCAAAGCCGCCATCCTCCTCCAGCTCCAGCATCTTTATCTACGTCAACCACTGCTGTCCTCCTTGCCCCCTCTCAACCATCCGCCACTCAGTCTCTATTCCGTAGCAGTTCCTGCTCATCTGCCCACAGTCAGGTGTCTGTCAAGGAAATGTTTGAGCGTAAGAAGCCAATGTCCCAAAGCCACCCCCTTGCCCGGCATCTGACAGCAGGCTTGTCAGAACTCTTAGCCCGCCAGCTTTTACCATACAAGCTGGTGGAGTCTGAGGCGTTCAAAAAATTTGTATCTATTGGGACACCGCAGTGGAAGGTACCCGGCAGAATTTTTTATTCTCAAAAGGCAATCCCCAACCTGTACTCGATTGTGCAAAAGGAAGTAATGTCATGTCTGGCACACAGTGTTGGGGCAAGGGTCCATATGACCACTGATAGCTGGTCTGCAAAGCATGGTCAGGGCAGGTATATCACCTACACTGCTCATTGGTTAAACCTGCTGGCGGCTGACAAGCATGGAATGCGTGGCTCTGCAGAGAAGTTGGTGACACCGCCACGACTTGCAGGCAGGTCTGCTGCTACCTCCTCTACTCCTCCTACTCCATCCTCTTCCATAACCTCTTCCTCGGCTGATTGCTCTTCTGCTGCGGTGTCTTGCTCCACATCAACGGCACCCCCCCAGCTCCCCAGGTACTATTCAACATCCCGGATACAGCAGTGTCACGCCGTCTTGGGGTTGACTTGCCTCAAAGCAGAGAGTCACACCGCACCGGCACTCCTGTCCGCCCTGAACGCACAGGTGGATCAGTGGCTGACTCCGCACCAACTGGAGATTGGCAAGGTTGTTTCTGACAATGGAAGTAATTTGGTGGCGGCATTGAAATTGGGCAAGTTGACACATGTGCCGTGCATGGCACATGTGTGTAATCTGATTGTACAACACTTTGTGCTTAAGTACCCAGGCTTACAGGACGTCCTGAAGCAGGCCAGGAAGGTGTGTGGCCATTTCAGGCGTTCCTACACGGCCATGGTGCACTTGTCCGATATCCAGCGTCGAAACAACCTGCCAGTGAGGCGCTTAATTTGCGACAGCCCGACACGTTGGAATTCAACACTCCTAATGTTCGATCGCCTGCTCCAACAAGAAAGAGCTGTTAACGAGTATTTGTATGACCGGGGTGCTAGGACAGCCTCTGGGGAGCTGGGGATTTTTTTTCCACGTTACTGGATGCTCATGCGCAATGCCTGTAGGCTCATGAGTCCTTTTGAGGAGGTGACAAACCATCAGCAACATCATACCATTTGTTTTCTTCCTGGAGCGTGCCCTGTGAAGAGTGCTGCATCAGGCCGTAGATGAGCGTGAAGAGGAAGAGGAAGAGTTGTTGTCTCCATCACCACCAGAATCAGCCTTATCAGCATCGCTTGCTGGAACATCGGAAACGCAGGAAGAGGATTGTGAGGAAGAGGAGTCAGAGGAGGAATGTGGCTTTGAGGAGGAGGAAGACCAAGCACAACAGGCATCCCAGGGTGCTCGTTGTTGTCACCTATCTGGAACCCGTGGTGTTGTAAGTGGCTGGGGGGAAGAAGATACCTTCAGTGACATCAGTGAGGATGAGGAACGGGACATGATTAGCTCGGCATCCAACCTTGTGCAAATGGGGTCTTTCATGCTGTCATGCCTGTTGAGGGACCCACGTATAAAAAAGCTTAAGGAGAACGACCTGTACTGGGTGTCCACGCTACTAGACCCTGGTATAAGCATAAAGTAACTGAAATGTTACCAATTTCCCGCAAGTCGGAAAGGATGGAGCAGTTCAAAAATAAATTAAAAAATTTGCTTTACACAGCGTATAAGGGTGATGTCACAGCAGCACAACGGGAATCTAACAGGGGAAGAGATGAAATTAATACTCCTCCTCCCACGACCACGCCGGCAAGGACAGCACGCTTTCCAGACGTGTTGTTGATGGACGGCATGCAGACCTTTTTAACTCCTATGCATCGCCACAGCCCTTCGGGATCCAGCCTCAGAGAAAGACTCAACCGACAGGTATCAGACTACCTAGCATTAACTGCAGATCTCGACACTCTTAGGAGTGATGGACCCCTTGACTACTGGGTGTGCAGGCTTGACCTGTGGCCTGAGCTATCCCAATTTGCAATCAAACTTCTGGCCTGCCCCGCTTCAAGTGTCTTTTCAGAAAGGACCTTCAGTGCAGCAGGAGGTTTTGTCACTGAGAAGAGAAGTCGCCTAGGTCAAAAAAGTCTTGATTATCTCACCTTTATTAAAATGAATGAGGGATGGATCCCAAAGGGACTGACATTGGGCGATACATTTGAGTAAAAAAGGCCTGATGAGATGAGCTGCCTTGGGCTACAAATGGTACACACGCTGCTGTATTTTATCTTCGAATGGCGGATGACTTGCGTGACTTATCCGCCAACAACTAGTGTTCAAGCCTCAAGGTTTTAGTGCACTTTAGAACTGTTCTATAAACATCAATTTTTCATGTCGCTGCTAAAGCTTACGGCTGCAACAATACCTTATTTTTCAGGCATTTTGGACATGCCTAATTTTTCTGGCCTCTGGTGATGCACTGTGGCTACAAAAACAAAACCAAAGAAAAAGGCACATAACAGTGATTAAACTGTTAAGAATAGTACTCATTAACACACCACTCATATCTGGTGGCACATTAGATTGCACGCGCAGTGCCACAAATTTGAATTAGGAGGACCGAACAAGCATCTTTTTCCATCTCCCGGTTCCTAAAAATTATCTCCGGGTTCCTAAAAACAATGCCATACCTGTACTCGATTGTCTTTCATGCTGTTGTGCCTGTTGAGGGTCCTGGACCCTCGTTTAAAAAGGCTGAAGGAGAACGACCTGTACTGGATGTCAAAGCATCTTTTTCCATCTCCCGGTTCCTAAAAATTATCCCCGGGTTCCAATAATCGATGCCATACCTGTACTCTATAGTGCTAAAGGATGGCATATGTGGTGTTTCATTCTGTTGTTTCTGTTGAGGGTCCGGGACACTCGTATAAAAAGGCTGAAGGAGAACGACCTGTACTGGATGTCAAAGCATCTTTTTCCATCTCCCGTTTCCTAAAAATTATCTCTGGGTTCCTATAATCGATGCCATACCTGTACTCTATTGTGCAAAAGGATGGCATATGGGGCGTTTCATGCTGTTGTGCCTGTTGAGGGTCCTGGACCCTCGTATAAAAAGGCGGAAGGAGAACGACCTGTACTGGATGTCAAAGCATCTTTTTCCATCTCTCGGTTCCTAAAAACTATCCCCGGGTTCCAATAATTGATGCCATACCTGTACTCTATTGTGCTAAAGGATGGCATATGTGGTGTTTCATTCTGTTGTTTCTGTTGAGGGTCCGGGACACTCGTATAAAAAGGCTGAAGGAGAACGACCTGTACTGGATGTCAAAGCATCTTTTTCCATCTCCCGTTTCCTAAAAATTATCTCTGGGTTCCTATAATCGATGCCATACCTGTACTCTATTGTGCAAAAGGATGGCATAGGTGGTGTTTCATGCTGTTGTGCCTGTTGAGGGTCCGGGACCCACGTATAAAAAGGCGGAAGGAGAACGACCTGTACTGGATGTCAAAGCATCTTTTTCCATCTCCCGATTCCTAAAAATTATCTCCGGGTTCCTATAATCTATGCCATACCTGTACTCTATTGTGCAAAAGGATAGCATATGGGGTGTTTCATGCTGTTGTGCCTGTTGAGGGTCCTGGACCCTCGTATAAAAGGCGGAAGGAGAATGACCTGTACTGGATGTCAAAGCATCTTTTTCCATCTCCTGGTTCCTAAAAATTATCCCTGGGTTCCAATAATCGATGCCATACCTGTACTCTATTGTGCTAAAGGATGGCATATGTGGTGTTTCATTCTGTTGTTTCTGTTGAGGGTCCGGGACACTCGTATAAAAAGGCTGAAGGAGAACGACCTGTACTGGATGTCAAAGCATCTTTTTCCATCTCCCGGTTCCTAAAAATTATCTCTGGGTTCCTATAATTGATGCCATACCTGTACTCTATTGTGCAAAAGGATGGCATAGGTGGTGTTTCATGCTGTTGTGCCTGTTGAGGGTCCGGGACCCACGTATAAAAAGGTGGAAGGAGAACGACCTGTACTGGATGTCAAAGCATCTTTTTCCATCTCCCGGTTCCTAAAAATTATCTCCGGGTTCCTATAATCGATGCCATACCTGTACTCTATTGTGCAAAAGGATGGCATAGGTGGTGTTTCATGCTGTTGTGCCTGTTGAGGGTCCTGGATCCTCGTATAAAAAGGCAGAAGGAGAACGACCTGTACTGGATGTCAAAGCATCTTTTTCCATCTCCCGGTTCCTAAAAATTATCTCCGGGTTCCTAAAATCGATGCTCCTTTCAGGCAGGCCAGCTCTTTACATACCAGCCCACAGATTCTGTAACAGATCTCTCTTGCAGGTAGAGTTGCAGCAAGAATGCAGGGTCAGAACCACTGCAACTGGTATACCTGAAAGAATCAGACGGTCCCAGACCACATGTATGTCCTATTGTTGTACTTTGTTAGTATAATTATAGATCATGATGGCCATATAGACCTCCCCCGATAGGTGGGAGTAACAGGGATGAAAGTGCTAAGCATAGTACTACTTAACACAACCTTACCATGGGTCTCAGTCCGCATGTTTTATTATTATATTTTGTAAGGGTAATCATGCAGGCCATATAGACCTCCCCCGATAGGGGGGAGTAAGAGGGATTAAACTGCTAAGAATAGTACTACTTAACACAACCTTGTTACCGTAGGTCACAGACCACATGTCAGATTGTTGTACTTTGTTAGGCTAATTATATATCATGCCGGCCATATACACCTCCCCCGATAGGGGGAGTAACTGGTATTAAACTGCTAAGAATAGTACTACTTAACACAACCTTACCATGGGTCCCAGACTGCATGTTTTGTTGTTATACTTTGTCAGGGTAATCATGCAGGCCATATAGACCTCCCCCGATAGGGGGAGTAAGAGGGATTAAACTGCTAAAAACAGTACTACTTAACACAACCTAGTTACCATGGGTCTCAGACCGCGTGTCTTGTTGTTATACTTTGTCAGGGTAATCATGCAGGCCATATAGACCTCCCCCCGATAGGGGGAGTAACAGGGATGAAAGTGCTAAGAATAGTACTACTTAACACAACCTAGTTACCATGGGTCCCAGACCGCATGTTTAATTATTATACTTTGTCAGGGTAATTATATATCTATCAAATCGATCTATTTATCTTCTATCGATTCTATCTAACTATCAATCTATGTATATCTATCTATCAAATCTATCTATCTCGTGGCCGGACTGTTTTGAGACAGCCACTTGTGTTTAGGACAAATTTGAAGTAGGAGGACAGACCAATCATCTTCTTCCATCTCCCTGTTCCAAAAATGCAGGCCATATATACCTCCCCCGAATAGGGGGAGTAACAAGTAGTAGTAAACTGCTAAGAATAGTACTACTTAACACACCACGGGTCCCAGGCCGCATGTCTTATTGTTATACTCTGTCAGGGAAATTATATATCTTTCAAATCAATCTATTTATCAATCAAATCTATCTAACTATCAATCGTATCTATCAAATGTATATTGCTTCTATTGATCTATGTAATTCGTATCTATTAAATGTATATTGCATCTTTTGATCTATGTAATTCGTATCTATCAAATGTATATTGCATCTATTGATCTATGTAATTCGTATCTATCAAATGTATATTGCATCTATTGATCTATGTAATTTGTATCTATCATATGTATATTGCATCTATTGATCTATGTAATCTATGTATCTATCTATCAAATCTATCTATCTCGTGGTTGTGCAAATGGACAGTTTGCGGTTGTTTGCGGTGCGTTACACAGGGAGTTTGGTCTGTCACTGTGAAGCGGGCGTAACCCTTACACTACCTGATCGATACAACATCATACCTGATGTTTTAAAGCACGTTATTCCAAACAATTTAGGATTGTGAGGTGATTTAGGCCCTTTATGGGTTAAAACCAGACTCTGCATCAACTATGTAATTTTCCATGGGAGTTTTGCCATGGATCCCCCTCCGGCATGCCACAGTCCAGGTGTTAGTACCCTTGAAACAACTTTTCCATCACTATTGTGGCCAGAAAGAGTCCTTGTGGGTTTTAAAGTTCGCCAGCCTATTGAAGTCAATGGCGGTTCGCCCGGTTCGCCGGTTCGCGAACAATAGCGGAAGTTCGAGTCCGCAGTTCGCAAACCGAAATTTTTAAGTTCACGACATCACTAATCAGGAACAGTGTCCTTTAGGGGTAGGAAAAGAAGAGGGGGGAAACGGAGAAACACGAAGGCCCCCACAGGAAAGAAGGGATGGAGGGGGAGGGAGGACAAACAGAGGTCCAGGAACCAGGAACAGATTGAGATACAATTAGGATCTGATATGACATCCCTTTTAGGGGAGCCTCCTGTCAATCAGAAATCTAATATTGTAAATGTATCCTCTTTTCCCCTAAACCAACAACATATTAAGCTCTTAGAGAAAGGATTGAGTTTTTGTCCCTCTAACAGATTAGATCTATTTGAAATCACCAAAGATCTGCATTTGTTTGCACAAAAACTTGCACTGAAGAAAATAATGACTCCACATACTACCATTGACTTGAGTAACTATGGTGATAGAGAAGCTATACACAACTTAGAGAGTTTGACTAATGAACAATCTGGTGAACAAATAGCTATTTGTCCTAGAGCTAATTTTAAGAAAAGATCCACGTATATGCCCTCATTCTCTGCTATTCCTAACATATCTGTGTTTGTGCAGAGTGTCTCTGAGCAGTTTGCACGGATACAAATTACGGGTATAATTAATGATAATTTGTCTAAGGGTGAACGCAAAGCCTTGAATGAACTTGTGTCCCATAAAGAGTTGGTCATAAAACCGGCAGATAAGGACGGGAACGTTTTGATCTTGGATCAGAACTATTATCAGTGAAGCCCTACGCCAACTTTCTAATGATGACCAAAATACTTCTGTGACCCATGATGATTTTCAGAAATCACATAATGAGTTATTATTTCTTTTAAATGTTGCTAGGACATCAAATTTAATTACCAACCAAGAACAAGGCTATTTGTATAATGCAAAACCAAAGATTCCAGTCTTCTACTGGATTCCCAAACTTCATAAATTGTTATCAAAACCCCCTGGCCATCCCATTATTTCTGGGATAGGGGTCCCTACTGAGGGTATCAGTAGATACGTGGATCATTTCTTACAACCTTTTGTCAATGAACTCAGAACTTTTGTCCAAGATTCTACTGACATCATTAAAAAACTAGATGGAATAACTATATCTGATAATACATTATTCGTTTGGACGATGAATCCCTATACTCCTCTATTCCCCACTCTGCTGGCTTAGAGGCATGTAAATCATTTCTGTAAACTAGAGGGCCTGGCTACTCTAAACATACTCAATTTGTTATTGATCTTCTTGAGTTTGTACTAACTAACAATATTTTTCTGTTCAATGGTAAATACTACAGGCAAAGACGTGGCACAGCCATGGGGGCCACATGTGCACCAACCTATGCTTCCCTACATCTGGGATGGTGGGAGAATAATATTGTGTTTGGTGAACATACTGCGTGGGTTGACGCACATGTGGCCCTCTGGATTCGCTATGTGGACGATATATTCATCCTATGGGATGGAACTGAGCAGGAACTCCTTTAATTTGTATCTATTCTTAATCAAAATGATTTAAATATTTTTCTCACATGTAACTATGATGCTAATCAAATTAGTTTTCTGGATCTCTTACGGGCAATTTTTAAGATTGCGCAGAATTTGCACTGATGAATACACTTTTAACAAACAGGCTGTTGAGATGGCTAATAGGTTTTATGCCCGAGGATACTCTAAAAGATGTGTAAAAAGGGCTCTGTTTAAAGCCAGAAATAAGAATAGAAGGGATCTTCTGTTCCAGAATAAAACACCGAAAAATGATGTAGTTGACACTAAGATTAGATTTATTTAAAAATGTAATCCTCATTGGGATAAAATTAGAGATATTTTGCAAAAAAATTGGCATCTCCTTTCTCTTGATCCTGTTTTACAGGAACATGTGGGAGATTATCCTCTTATGAGGGCACGAAGGGCCAACAATCTTAAGGACTTGTTGGTCAAAAGTGAATTCAATCAAGTTAAAAATATTAACTGGTTAGAAGCACATTCTCAAAGAATAGTGGGATGCTCACCTTGTAATCACTGTGTCTGTTGTCAATTTGTCAAAATGACTAAAACTTTTGAAAGTAATACCAAAAAGATTTTTCAAATTAAATCTTTCATTAATTGTTCTACTACAGGGGTAATATACCTTTTGTCATGTTCATGCCCACTTTTTTATGTGGGGAAAACCTATAGGAAGTTCCGTTCACGTATAACTGAACATCAAGATGACATAAAGGATTTTAACATTGATAGCCTGATTGCAAGACACTTTGCACAACACCATAGATCGAAAATAGACAGTCTTAAATTTGTAGGCATTGAATCAGTAAAGGTTAGTAGAAGGGGAGGTAATATAGACACTGTCCTCCTCTAAAAAGAAACCCGTTGGATTTATTATCTAAATATACTATCTCCTAATGGGTTAAATGAGAAATTGGAGTTCGCCTCCTTCTTAAACTGACATTCTTTTTTGATAAAGTCTATGTCTACTTTTAACTCTTACCAGCATACCCATTCTTTTATAGGTTTCAGCAGTCTGTAAGTTAATACTTCATTGCGAGTCAAAATATGAGACAATTGACTGTTTAATTTTGAATACACTGAATCGTTCCTGTTTATTTTAAACAGATATACTAAGATCTTTAAAAAATATTCAGTATGAATGAGATATTGATTGATTGTTGTGTATTATATTTTATCTCACATTTAACTATAAGGTTGCAAATATCCAGTTAAAAAGGTTGCCAATACTTTGTCTGTTTAAAGACTGATCCAATGAGTTAAGTGGATTATCAAGGTGTTATCCTTTTGTGACATCATAATGGCTCCTTGCTACTACCAGCTGATTTTTGAGTCATGTGACTTTTGTATCCAATAAAAAAGTTAATCGGCTGGAGTGACGTCAGAACCTGGAAGAAGCTCCGAGCGACCACGAGAGCGGAGTGAAACGCGCACAGGGATGCGTTGGTCTGTCGCTACCATACCTGCCTGGGAGATCCCCTTCCCATTACCTTCAAACCCCTGTGAATATTGGAACAGTATCGTCTGGTGAAGACCTCACGCTGATAAGTATTCAATTGAACCGGGTTACCGGGTATACCGCTGGATGCGGTTCATCTGTTCTTATCTGCAGCACCTGTGGCATAGCGTTTGGAATGCTTAAACACTATATATGCTATTACTGTGCCTCTATTTCTGCCTATATTCACATGAAGGGTTTGTAATTGGATGACTTTCAAGATATATCAGTGTGACTGATGAATTCCTTATTGTTTATGAAGCTAAGCTACATGATTTGAGGCTGACTTTTAACTGTTTAATGCATGGCTTGTTTTCTTGCATTCATTTGGAATACCATCTGAACTTTGATTGCTTTGCTGTGCAACACTGATGCATTTATGCTTTTTCTGCCCTGCTTTGCTTCATTGCCATCTTTCATCAAGCAACCTTTGGTCTTTGTGGTGCACCACTCCAGTCACTAACCTGGCCATATCTTGTTTTATCTTAATAAGGGGACCCCCAGATTGTGTGTGTGTTTGTATGCTTTTATTATTGTGTATATTATTAAATATTATGAAGTATTTTGCATCAATTATATGTATTTGTTTTTTCTTTTATATATAATCTATAAGTGCTGTATTACCTAGACTTTTGGATTGTACTTATTTGTGCAATATACTCTCTCTTTTATACCTATATAGATATTTTTATTCTAGGTTGCACTATATGACTATCTAATATTATAGAGTGAGCATTACTGTTTTTTGTTTTTCTTGCTATCCATATATGACCTCTCATATCTATATGAGTTGCTAGAGGGGAAGTATAAATGGGATGGTTACATCTTGGGCTAGTGTACTGACTGACGAAACCATTTGTATAAACCTGTTTTGTGTGGCTCGGTTAGGTTATTATGAATAGGGCAATGTGATTTTCTAGTAATAAATGGATAGTTTAATTTGATGACATTAGTACTAATATAAGCTATAGGATATGTATTGTGCTCTTAACCATATAGCACTCCATTAGGCTGCCAGTCTGAATATGTAAGCCTGTAGGCGCTGCCTCGATCAAATGAAACACTCAGGTGTCCTCTACCTATATATGATTGTTAGAGGCTGTTTGGACAGATAGTAATTAAGGCTAAGAATTGCTCAGTGGTTGCGGTCGATAAGTTATACCAAGTAGACAAATAGATTCCATAGTACTTCAGGCTGACATCAATGTCATTAGTTACAATATTCTAGAGCCGCTTTAATTAAAACAGCGGAAATAGGGGGTCTGTAAATTTGTTAAGAACTAATTTAATGAAGAACCATAATGCGACCCTGAGGGCATTGCAATAGATCAAGGTTTGTAACCCACTATTCATGAATAGCCAGACCCCGTCACTCGGGCATGGGCCCTATACCCTGTGACTGGCGGGCTAGCTATGTTAGAGAGTAGATAGGTTCTAAAAGGGAAATGTGTTTTATCTTTAATCCGCAGACCCGGCATTTCCAGGCTCTCAACAATATTATAGAATAAACCCATAACTAAATAGATGTTTAGATGTTCTCCCTATAAATGTGTTGAGGCAAAAATTGGTGTACAGTAGTAAGGGGCTGCGCCCGCACAGCTCTTAATGCTTGGTAGGTACATTGCATAGAAGTACTAGAAGCGGGTTACAGTATATAGAGTGCTAATAAAAAATACATGGATCTAATGTTATTGCCATACCTTCAGTCTAAAAGTATGTACACTCATGGTTCTCCTGGGAGTTAACGGACATTCTGCTATATATAAACGTAATAAAAAATACATGGATCTAATGTTATTGCCATACCCTCAGTCTAAAAGTATGTACACTCATGGTTCTCCTGGGAGTTAACGGACATTCTGCTATATATTGTTTAAAAGAGCATCTAAGATTTGTTGTCTACATGTGGAGAGTTCATTCAAAATATACATGGGCACAAAACCCTGGTGGAGTAGTTTACAGTAAAAAGTAGCAGATAGCCCAAGAGAGGCGATAGTATATTCAACCTCAGAGTCAGCGGCATCTAATAGCAAATGAAATATTGTTTCAGGGTATGGAGATGTACTGTGGTGCCTAGGCTTGTGTGCTATTAATCGTGTAAAAAGCTGGTTAATTATTAGTATAATGGAAGTGTCCAATCAGTATGCAAATGTTTAAGTTATAAAACTAGTCTATTTGATGAAGTATTGAACTTCTGGTGAGAATTCTATTGTTTTGTGGCTCAATACCCTATAAACCAAAGCAAAATATAGAGGTTACCAAAATTAACTATGAACAGTATTAAAAGATGCATTTCTTCAGAATAATCTAACCTCTCGATAGCATGCCTTAAATTCCTAGAGCAGGGTTGTATATGAACTGGGTTATTAAAATCAAAACATCAAACAAGCATAAACCGTTAAATATATGTGTATCAGAGACAGTTGTTACACAGCTCAATTTGGACACAAATTTTATGTTGGGCTGTGTAATTTTAGCTGCAGAGAATGCCTTTAAAGAGAGCCCTTATTTAACTGATATCCTTCCCAGTAGACCTATACATTGGTAAACATATTTTGCTATATAACAAGTAAACTAAGCCATAAATAGCACAGGGTCCATATAACTTTGTAGAAAAGAAAAGTAAATGTACTACACTCTAACATGTTAAATAACATATATCTCAGGAAATTACTTATGAACTCAGCCAAGAAGTAACACAAGGTCCATATAACTTTGCAGAAAAAAGGTAAATGTAACACGTTTTGTTTTAACCTATGCCAGATCTAGTCCGTTCCTGTATGGGCTCTAGTGGCAACAAGTACTTCTTTGACATTATGCAGTGGAAAACAATGTGGTTGTCTTACTATCCTTTGGACAGGCTTATTGTTAGAGTGTGGGACACCATCAAGTAAAAACTGTCCAAACGTTATGGGTCTGCTGAGGTGAAGTGGCAACGCACCAGAAACAGGGAAGATCAGAGGCAAAAGAGGTAAAGCACTGTCCATCTCCACTGAGTCTGACCACTGTTTTTTCAGTTCATGTGGGTGCTCAAAAGTATGGTCCTCCAATCTGACACCTAGGCATTGAGGTGTGGTCGAGGGTGAGGTGCGCACTTGTCTAGTTAAATAGCCATCTGTCCCTGGCGGCTCGGGTGTATAATGGTAGTCAGGTTTCGGTATAGGGGACCGGTCTGCATTCAACTCATAGGTAGTTGTAGAAGGTATCGTGGGTAAATTTAGTACAGACCTGAGATCGCCTATTAGCAGGAGGAATTGATGCGTAGTTAGCTTTAGAATAGCTGGTTCCCAAGATGCTACTGCTTCCATGCTGCCTGGCTATAAAATGCTGTCTCTCTAACAATCCTGCATTGAAATGTCCTTGTGTCGGCTGAGAAGGCAGCATATTTTTCTGCTGTCCACAGTCCCCACACTCAAGCCCCTTTCAGGAAAGGTTATTGTGGTAGATTAAGTCCCATACGGGTGATCTGCTGTTAAGCCGTTTCAAGGCGTCTGGGCTGGTTTTTAGCACCTGATAGTAATGAAGGAATGGAAGCTGTTTTAACCAAGATGGCCGTCAGCTTCACCCAGTTGCCACTCGGTTTCCACAGGCCTCAGGCTCCTCAAAGACGTGCAGCACCCCGCCGCTTCCAGGGCCAGATACCCGGGCTAAGATTACCAGGCAAACTTAAGAGACTTAGGATGTCTTTTATGGGAGGTGTTAGATGAAGATTTGGTCGGAGCTCACAGAATATGCGACCGCTCACCTACCCAGCTGGCTCCGCCCCCCAGAAATTTCTTTTTTAAGCTTAATTATTTTAGTTTTATCACACATTTTTAATTTGTTGGATTCCGCAATTAAAAGACCTCTAACTAACAACTTAAGAGCTCCCCAAGTGTAGGTTGGGTTTGAAGTGGAACCTTCATTAGAAGTTATGAACTCGGCTATATCTTGCTGTAGTTTTTGTAGAATGACGTTATCTTTCAATAGACTTGGGTGTAAAGACCAAGATCGAACTCTGTTTGGATTTAATAGTCCGTTGAGGGTTATTTCCACTATTGAGTGGTCTGATCATGAACAACTGACGATATCTGCTGAATTAAGTAATGGTAACATAATTTGGATACTTAAAATATAATTGATTCTGAAATATGTATTATGTACCAGTGAAAAATATGTGTAATCTCTTGAGCTTTTATTGAGAGCTCTCAACCCATCTATTAAGTTCTGGTCTAAAAGGAAATCTTTTAGTAACTTTTGGGAAGGATTGCGTCTAATAAGTGTATTAGCGCCCTTGGTAGATCTGTCCATTTTGTTCTCTAGAGACATATTAAAATCCTCCCTAAAATAGTCTTATATTTTTGCTATTGTCTGATATTTTAATAAGCTTAGACATGAATGGGGCTTGATTAACATTAGGCGTATAAACATTTACTAAAAGTATTGGGGTGTTTTGGATTTGACCTCTAACAATGAGAAATCTACCCTCCTTATCTCTGACAACTTCCTCTTCTTTAAAATTGAGGGACTTATGTAATAACAGGGATAATCCGCATTTTTTTATTTTTATTGATTGCGTGATATTGTACAGGAAATAATTTATCCCAGTATTTGGGTGTACAGTGGGAAGTGAAATGTGTTTCCTGTAGTATGACAATCTGGGCTTTAAGTGCTTGATATTCAAGCATAGCTTTCTTCCCTTTAATATCTGAATTTAGTCCTCTAACATTATGTGAGATTATTTTAATTGTCATGATATCTAACATGTGTGATAGCCTAAACTGAGAGTAATGAAGTGAGGGTATAAAGTATGTTGGAGCTTCTGTACATAAGGACAAAGCAAAATACCGATCATCCAACGCGGGAGGAGTGTGCAGAGAGCAGCTCAGCAAGAGAGTATAAGTTAGAAGCCTATTTTGTAGAACCTTAATATTGCAGACAACATTGTTGATGAAGTATCTCATATTTTGTTTCCTAACAAATTGTGCAAACAAAGTAACGGATAGTTGGTAAACATCCCAACTATGAACACAGAACAATAACATAACACAACCATAAACTTTTTTGAATAATTCAAAAGAATTGTCTGTAACCACTACAAACATAGTGACAAACTATAACTTGTTAATCATTCAGACCTGGGGGGGAGTGCAATTGGGTGGGTGTTGAATGGGTAGGGTATTAGGAGAGGGATATAAAGAGGGAGATAGTGTAAGGGGTGGGCTTTAGAGAGGTAGATATAGAATAGAGGGGGGCCTCCATTATAGACATTTTAAAGAATCACAATATGTCAAAGGATACCAGAATCTTATATAGCTTGTGGGTTTGAGCAGAACAAGCAATGGGACCCAAAAGTCATCTCATTTCACATGAGAAAAAAAGTCAAATGACCCATCAGAATTGATAATCATGGTGGTGGTGTAGTTTATCTGATTGTTGGGCAATTTCCACTTCAGAATTGGGACCTGTCTTAGCTCTTTTGGATTTGCTATTTTTACCCACTAGAGTCCAGTCTTTCTGGAAAGCTTTTCTCTGAGGTTTTGGAGAACTGGAATTTTCTGTTTACTCTGGAAGTAGCTTCAATTGTTCCATCAGACGCAATCCTTCTTCAGTAGATGAACAAGAATGAGTACCATTTTGGTAGCAAAAATGAGTTTCAAGGGGAAGTTCCATTTTTACTTACTATTCTCTTTAATAAGGACTTGTACAACAGGCTTCATCTCCCTCCTTCTTCTCAAACTAGTAAGAGAAAGTTCTGTGTAGATTTGAATATAATTTTCTTCATATTTGAGGTTACGTGTTGTTCTTGCTGCTTTTAGTAATTCTTCTTTAACATGAACGTAGTGCATTTTTACAATAATGTCCCTAGTTACAGACTGAGAGGGTTTAGTTAAAGATTGATGGACTCTGTCCATGAGGAGCATAGAGATCTCTATTTCAGGTGCCAACCAATGAAACAAATTGGTAACATCTTCTTGTAGATTCTTATAACTTTCTGGAAGATTTCTGATCCTTAAATTGGAACGACGTGACCTATTCTCTAGATCTTCTACTTAGTCTTCAAGCTTTCTAATGTACACAGAATGATCTAGAAGGGTGGTCTGGATTTCTAGGATCTCTCCTGTTATATCCTCCAACTTTTCTTCTATGTCTGACGTTCTATGACCTATTTCTCAGATATCTCTCTTCAGCTCTGATAGAGCCGATTTAATTTCCTCTTGGAATATGGTTTTTATTTGTGCAAGTAGATCTCTGTTAGGCATCTCAGAGGGGCTTTGATTGTCCAATTCACTTTGGTCTTGACCAGAAATTTCTTTGGTAGGAGACATAGTTTTGTCTGTAAGTATTTGCTTATATTGTACTTTTGCTAAGTAATCTTTGACTGAATGACTTCTAATTTTCATGTTGAGGGTATCTCAATAGGAAGCTGTGAGATGAATGAGAAGTGTTAGCCTTGGAGATACCCGGGAGAGTGATGTCCAATATAAACTCAGCTGTAAATTGATATTAAGAATGCACCTTTATGTTGATGTTTGGAGGTAATTAGTTAGGTCATCAGATCACATCATTGATGTTACTTGTCACTATTACACCACATTGTGTACTTTATTTATTATGACATGGCATCATTTCTAGTCTTCTTTCCACAGATTGTATTTGCAAAATCACTACCATTAGGGGAATATCAGGACATATGTGTTACACCACAATATAATCTCAGAGAAACTTCCTAAACTTTTCCTGACTCTACACTTAATTGTATTGTGGGTCAGGGTAGGGAGTATTCCATTAGTGTACTCAGTGCTCTCTTGAATTTCTGAGATAATCTGACTTCCCCAACTTGTTATGGATTAATTACTCATTCCAATTGCCAAACTTAGTTATGTGGCTAAATCTTTTCCTTGATCAATCACTCTTGCTTCTTGTAGATTCCTATGTATTTTATCTTAAATTTCTATGTATCACTTCTTTACTGTCTCTCTTTATATTGTGCTTTATTAATATACACAAGAGCACCTCAGCGCAATTAGGCAGTCTGCTGCTTTTCTTGTATTTATGTTTAGCTACTCTGCTATGTTATCTATTTATCTTAATAGATGCCTGTAGTTTTTGCCTGTGTGTATTTCTTGAAGACTATGTTAAATTGAAACTTGTCCATGACAGCACAAAGCCAATCTATCGCGTCTGAGTGTATTTGATGGTGCTCAGTAGGTTTATACTGTTGGGGCTTTTACTGTAAGCAACAGCTATCCCTGTAGAGCAGATCACATCAGGTTGAATTTATAATGTGTGTAGTGATAAAATGGCATTTCGTGCCAGACATAACACAGCCCGTTATTCCTCTAGTCTGTACCGCTTCTGGTCACACTAGGAATTCCGTTCTCCACCATAGTCTATGCGGTACTTTAAAGTGGACCAATGTGTGGAATATCTCAGACAGCTGCAGGAGCTTGTACTCACAATTATTTGGCAGAGTGGAGCACAGCTGTTTGAAAACTGTTAGATGATAAGAAGTCGTGTCTTCTTGTGTCTCTTAGCCTACTATTGCAGCTTTCGTCTCAGCTTGGACTCCGGAGCGGAGCCCCGACCCTCTAGATTTCAGTGGTGCACTGAGCTTTGTTCCGAAATTGAACCGGGTTTTGCAGTCCAACTCACTAGGCCCTGTTGCACTTTGCTTCAATCTTGCTGCCCTCTTCCAAAATCTGGCCAGTTTTGTCAAGCTGCTGCAAACCATTGATTCTGCAGTCAGTAGTGATGATTTCTTGATCTTTTGCATCAGATTTAATATGCAAAAAAACACTAATTTTATTGATTTGACAGAGGAGCTCTCACTAAGTACGTCTGCCTAGATGGAAAGTTAGCTCCGCCTCTTCATGATATTAGATGATCAGAAGACGTGTCTCCCTGTGTGTTACACTTATTTGTCCTTCAACTTATTTATGTGCTATCCCTTTAATTCACTAGCATCACCTACTTCCAGATGGCTATTTAAGCCTCGCTATCAGACTAATCATTGCTTGGTATTGTTTTTCATTCAGTCTAAGCTCCTACTCTGCGTTCTAGTTTTCGATACTGTGACTTGATATTTGATCTTGTCATTTATTTACATTTTCCTCCTAACTTCTGCTCAAGTGTGCTTATGCTGTTACCCTGATCAGCGTATTCATCATAGAAGAGGGACTTTTCATCGTTATCCTGAGCTTCGTGGATCATCAGTTCCATCTTTCCACTCTGCTGAAGCCGGGTGACATCACTTCCACTCCGCTTGTATTCAGTGTTACATGCTGCTTCCCTTCGGTAATAGAGACTTTGCTGTTGAAAAGGTACTAAGTGCACTTATTTGGTTATTCACTTACTTGATATCAATATCCCCTGGGGGGAAGCGGGTACCTTTCAATGAGGCTACTTTCAAACTGACCCAGGGAGAGCAAACGGCTTATATCTTTGTTTTGTTAATCTGAAGTAAGTATTAATGAAACAATGTATCCACTTCCCAGAACATTCAATCATGACTGGTTAAGCAACAAATCTTATAGTTTCCAAGGGTTGCTGTTTTTATAGGAATATATTATACCTAATCTCAAGTCAGCAGTTGTGATTCCTCCTTTTGTTTCACTCACAGATTTTTGCAAAAGGTGTTCAAGTTATAACACTGTGTCTCTTAGTCTCCTACTGCAGCGTTAGTCTCAGCTTGGACTTCGGAGCGGAGCCCCGACCCTCCGGAGTTTAGTGGTGCACTGAGCTTTGTTCTGATATTGAACTGGGTGTTGCAGTCCAACTCACTAGGCTCTGTTGCACTTTGCTTCAATCCTGTTGCCCTCTTCCAAAATCTGGCCAGTTTCATTAAGCTGCTGCAAACCGTTGCTTCCGCAGCCAGTAGTGATGATTTCTAGATCCTTTGCATCAGATTTAATATGCAAAAAACATTGATTTGACTGAGGAGCTCTCACTAAGTACATCTGCCCAGATGGAGAGTTAGCTCCGCCTCTTCATGATATTGTTTTATTAATAAAAACTATCGGCTAGATTCCGAGTCTTGCGTTAAGCTGAAAAAGCAGCGTTAACATGTCCTAACGCTGCTTTTTCACTACCGCTGCTATTACGAGTCTTGCAGGTTTAGGGGCACCGCACACTTTTTTGGCCTTACCGCAAAACGACTTACGTAAATTTTGTAAAACCTTTTTCTATGGAACTTCCATAGCGCTGGCATTATGAGTTTGTCCTGGGAGGCCAAAAAGTGTGCGGTACACCCTCTACCTCCAAGATCCGTAAAGCATTCTATAGTCAGTAGTTATGAGTTTTACACTACAACGCCGTAGTATAAAACTCATAACTAAAGTGCTAAAAAGTACACTAACACCCATAAACTACCTATTAACCCCTAAACCGAGACCCTCCCGCATCTCAAACACTATGATAAACTGTTTAACCCCTAATCTGCCGCTCCGGACATCGTCGCCACTAAAATAAACATATTAACCCCTAAACCGCCACACTCCCACCTCGCAAACACTAGTTAAATATTATTAACCCCTAATCTGCCGCCCCTAACATTGCCGCCACCTACATTATACTTATTAACCCCTAATCTGCCGCCCCTAACATCGCCGCCACTATATTACATTTATTAACCCCTAAACCTAAGTCTAACCCTAACCCTAACACCCCCTAACTTAAATATAATTTAAATAAATATAAATAAAATTACTATCATTAACTACATTATTCCTATTTAAAACTAAATACTTACCTATAAAATAAACCCTAAGCTAGCTACAATATAACTAATAGTTGCATTGTAACTAGCTTAGGGTTTATTTTTATTTTACAGGCAAGTTTGTATTTATTTTAGCTAGGTAGAATAGTTATTAAATAGTTATTAACTATTTAATAACTACCTAACTAAAATAAATACAAATTGACCTGTAAAATAAAACCTAACCTAAGTTACAATAACACCTAACACTACACTACAATTAAATAAACTAAATTAAAAACAAATTAAATTAGCTAAATTACAAAAAAAAAAAACACTAAATTACAGAAAATAAAAACCAAATTACAGATCTTTAAACAAATTACACCTAATCTAATAGCCCTATCAAAATAAAAAAAGTCCCCCCAAAATAAAAAACCCTAGCCTAAACTAAACTATCAATAGCCCTTAAAAGGGCCTTTTGCGGGGCATTGCCCCAAAGTAATCAGCTCTTTTACCTGTAAAAAAAAATACAAACAACCTCCCCAACAGTAAAACCCACCACCCACACAACCAACCCCCCAAATAAAATACTAACTAAAAAAACCTAAGCTCCCCATTGCCCTGAAAAGGGCATTTGGATGGGCATTGCCCTTAAAAGGGCATTTAGCTCTATTGCAGCCCAAAGCCCTAAACCTAAAAATAAAACCCACCCAAAACACCCTTAACGAAGCCGAGAGAAGTCTTCATCCAAGCCGAGCGATACAATTAGCCAATAGGATTGAGCTCACATTCTATTGGCTGATTAGAGTGTAGCGGGTCCATCTTCAAGACATCCGACACTGAGCATCCTCTTCATCTGGAGTCTTCTTACTGAATGATGGTTAGGTTATTTTTTATTTTACAGTTAACTTTGAATTTATTTTAGCTAGTTAGTTATTAAATAGTTAATAACTATTTAATAACTATACTACCTAGTTAAAATAAATACAAACTTGCCTGTAAAATAAAACTAAACCCTAAGGTAGTTACAATGTAACTATTAGTTATATTGTAGCTAGCTTAGGGTTTATTTTATAGGTAAGTATTTAAATAGGAATAATGTAGTTAATTATAGTAATTTTATTTAGATTTATTTAAATTATATTTAAGTTAGGGGGTGTTAGGGTTAGACTTAGGTTTAGGGGTTAATAAATTTAATATAGTGGCGGCGACGTTGGGGGCGGCAGATTAGGGGTTAATAAATGTAGGTAGGTGGTGGCGATGTTAGGGTGCGGCAGATTAGGGGTTAATAATATTTAACTAGTGTTTGCGAGGCAGGAGTGTGGCGGTTTTGGGGTTAATATGTTTATTCTAGTGGCAGCGATGTCCGGAGAGGCAGATTAGGGGTTAAAAATTTTATTATAGTGTTTGTGATGCGGGAGGGCCTCGGTTTAGGGGTTAATAGATAGTTTATGAGTGTTAGTGTACTTTTTAGCACTTTAGTTATGAGTTTTATGCTACAGCGTTGTAGTGTAAAACTCATAACTACTGACTTTAGAATGCGTTATGGATCTTGGAGGTAAAGGGTGTACCGCTCACTTTTTGACCTCCCAGGACAGATTCGTAATATCAGCGCTATGGAAGTCCCATAGAAAAAAGTGTTTACGAACTTTACGTAAGTCGTTTTGTGGTAAGGCAAAAGAATTGTGCGGTGCCCCTAAACCTGCAAGACACGTAATAGCAGCGGTAGTGAAAAAGAAGCGTTAGGACCTGTTAACGCTGCTTTTTCAGCTTAACGCACAACTCGTAATTTAGCCGAAGTATAGTGGAATCACCTTTATTATTGTGTCCATTCTAATGTGGTTTGGTCACAAATTTACCCATTCATTTGGTCCTGCCTGGAGTCCTGCTTTTCCTGGTGCGCCTGGAGTTGGTGAGCTGATTCACCTTTCATAATTTATCAGTCTGCTTCTGTTAGCACATGAGGGTGCTTGTGTTAAATGTGAATATCCATTTGCCTTCTTTCACATTGTTGCCATATTGCACGGATTGATCCGCACATGTTGTGCTTTCCTTGCATTTCAGAATTCTCTGGACTAGGATTCTTTGAGTGGGTGAGCTGATACACCCCTAAGTATATCAGCTTGTCTCTACCAGCACACTAGAGTGCTCCTTTTAAATGTGAGTACCCGTTTGGCTAACTCTGTATTGCCTTTCTCTGTACATGTTTGGAGGATCTACACATGAGGCGCCCCTTTGTTCTTCTTTTTCTATGTGTGCTTTATCTGAATGATGAAAGAACAAAAATAGGTTTTATGTCCATTTAAGGTCTCCTTCAAACGTGGAAAAGCAAAGACGATCCTGGTTTCCGAACTCACTTACTTAAAGTGAAAGTAAAGTTATGTGGTCCCCTCTCCTCAGTTACATAGTTCATTTAAAATAAATAGGAGTTTCATTCATGAGTTTGTACAAATTTGCATGCAAATGCCATTTTCGCCGCAAATAAACTCAATATTTTACTACTTACAATTCAACCCGTTTTTCTCCTCTCATTTTACTTCCTGATCACGTTCATCGGTCGACCAATTGACTTTCTGGCCGATAGGCGGCCATGAGCCGACGTCATCCGCCTATGTGTTCAATTGCGCATGCGGCAAATCTTGTTTGTGCTCGTTATGTAGGACGCCCGTTCACGATTCGCGCATGTGCACACCTTTTTGTTTTATAACAGCCAAGGATGCATTCATGCATGCGCGTTGTAAAGAGGCTCATCACAGAATCGCATGCGCATTAATGGTAAGATCTACGATTCGCCCATGCGCAATGCGTTCTTTGCTTGTGAACGCGTATTTGACATACGTATAGAGCGGGTGGGACCGCTCTATACATCTAAACACAGAAACATAGGAAGTCTAAGATGGGCGGAGCATGACGGATAAGGTTAGAAGAAATAAAATTTTAATTAAAAGTCAAAATTCACATAATGAAGAAAAAAAAATAGCGATCCTACTATTTGGAATGTATACAATACTTGGATGTGTTGTAAAGGGCTAAAATTTACTTTCACTTTAATGGAAATTAGAAACTTACGTTCTGATTCACCCACAAATACACTGCATGCAAGTGCAGATGAAAAAAATGTAATACATCACTTTAACATAAGCTCTTTGTTTAATGGCAAATGCCTAGATTACAAGTGGAGTGTAAAAATGGTAGCGCTATGGTGCGTTAACATAGCTTGAGCGATCCCATTTTTACTTCCATGTTATATTAGTACTATTGTGTGTTAACTTCATTTGAGCGCAGCGATACCATTTTTACTTCCATGTTATATTCGCACTATTGTGTGTTAACTTCACTTGAGGGCTGTCAATAGCATTTCTTTTCTTTATTTTTTTTTTTGCCAAAATTATTTTTTATTCTATGAGCGATAGTTTAGGGCAGGGATGGGGAACCTTGGCACTCCTGATGTGTCAGAACTACATTACCCATGATGCTTAGGCATTCTGAAGTCCAGTTGAGCATCATGGGAAATGTAGTTCTGGAACATCTGGAGGGCCAAGGTTCTCCGTCCCTTTTCTAGGGTGTGCTAACATCTAGATGCTGAATAGCATGGATGCACTAACTTCCTTACATAATAGACTTCTGTGGGGACAGGCAGTAATATTCATGTTCGATATCGCTTGGGCACTAAGATGAGGGGGCACTAAGCTGATTGTGTGCAAGTAGTGAAAGTTATACAATTAATAATAGTTTATTTTAGACTTAAAAAGTTCTAAATTTTACATCATTTTTTTGGATTGTGCTCAAGTGCAACACCTAACTGATCCCTTTTAATACAAGCGCAATCAGATTGCTAATAGTGCACCCTTTGCTACCTATAAAGACATAAGGCAGCATTAAGATTCTTTTGGTTAAAATATTTAACCATAAACTTGTAATACCAGATTGTGCATTATTTTTTTGCGTGAGATTTAACAAAAAAATAACACACCCTGCGCTCCACTTGTAATGTAGCTCATTGATCGTAATCTCACATTAGAAGCAGGTAGTAATTATTCCGCCTTGTCGCTCACCTCTACCTTCCTCCTTGGCTACAAGTCCTGCAGGACTTCGATGGCAGAGCTGATGCATTTTTTTTTTTGTTAAAGGGACCCACAACACTTCTTCTGTTGCATAAATAAATACTTTTTTAGGTATATACTGATTAGCCTAATACTTTGACTATAATATCATTTGATCACCCCTCAATGTGCTTATTTATAACCTGGATGAAATATAAAATTAAACCGCCACCTACATATTCTTGTGTGTGCCGCCATGTTGTAACATACATTCTCCTTATATTGGCGATCACGTGATGCGCGTGCCCGGTGTGTCTATTACTCATGCGTGCTTTCATGACTGCATAAAAATCATTCTCTCACTTGCCGATAGCGAGCTTCATAGTGATTGAATATGAGATATGTTTAATGAGCGGATATAGTTTTTATATATATATATATATATATTACTACATCTGCTTATCCGACATAGCTCACATTCAATCACTATGAAGCTCGCTATTGAGCAGTTAGCTGTCAGCTCTCTTGAGCCGGAGGCACGCTCACGATTGCTGCTACTGCTGTGGTTCTGACAGCAAAGTGTGCCTCTGGTATGCTGGAGAGTACGACGTTTGCATGCATGCACGCTCACAGTAATAAGCTAAGCCACATCCAGAATAGTGACCATTAGCAGCATCTGCACGGCTGATCAAAGGAATGGGGAAACAGAGGAGTTTAAAATGAATTATTAGAAGTTAGGCTTATATTTGAAAAAAATATCAATGCGGTTTGGTTTAAAACATTATAACCTACACTAAAAGCATAAGTGACTAAGGGGCCTATTTATCAAAGGTCTTGCGGACCAGATCCGACAGTGCGGAACAGGTCCGCAAGACCTCGCTGAATGCGGAGAGGAATACACTCTCCACATTTAACATTGCACCAGCAGCTCACAAGAGCTGCTGGTGCAACGCCGCCCCCTGCAGACTCGCGGCCAGCAGGGAGGTGTCAATCAATTCGATCGGGTTGAATTCCGGTTGATCGTGTTGAATTCCGGTGATGCCTGTCCGCCTCATCAGAGCAGGTGGACAGCAGCGGTCTTTATAACTTTATAACTTTATAACTTCATAACTGCTGTTTCTGGCGAGTCTGAAGACTCGCCAGAAACACGGGCCCACAAGCTCCGTTCGGAGCTTGATAAATGGGCCCCTAAAAGTTCAGTATTTAAGGTCCCTTTGAGAGAAGAAACCTTCGCTTATTGTCACTTAAGGGACAGATTTATGTTCCTGTTTGAGGGCTTTATTTCTTGATTATACACACAAATTCATGTTTTTATATAATACAAAACAATATATAAACTTGTTCAAATCACAATCCAATAAACAAATAAAACCAAAAACAATGTGATAGTGCACAAAAGGATATATTTAAATCCCAGATGCAGCAGATGCTGCTGTTAATTCCAGAGAATACCTCAAGGAAAAGAGAAAAATTATATGTAGTGAAGTCCTGCAAATAATTAGCAGACGAAATGAATGGAAAAAAGGGTATTCACATACTCTAGAGCTTTAAAATCAAGCTTTATATTTAAAGGCACAGGGAGACCCCAACTGGAGACGTAAACATAGATGAAAACTCTGAATGGGTTAAGACTCTGAATGGAAACTCAGAAGTGGGTAAAAGCAAAAATTTTATTGTATAATAAAAAGTAAAGTCCCCAGGCAACATAAGAGAGAGTGTTCCAATGCAAAAACCACCGCAATCACAGACAGTGTTCTCACAATATTTGTTAGATGCAGTTTCTCGGTTCAGTAGGACAAACTCCGCCTGTAATGTGATGTCACCACGTTTTGACGTACGTTTCCCTAATGGCAGCTTGGCTTTTTCGAGGATATTTATGGTTCTTCTTTGGGTCTTTTTAAAGTCTTAAATCCACTTCTGATTGGATTGTAGGTTTTCATTTCAGGTGTTTTATGTATTTCATTAACAATGTTGTGTAAATCACTTAAGACTTTAAAAAGACCCAAAGAACAATCACGGATATCCTCAAAAAAGCCAAGCTGCCATTAGCGAAACGTACGTCCGAACCTGGTGATGTCACATTACAGGCGGAGTTTGTCCTACTGAACCGAGAAACTGCATCTAGCAAATATTTTGAGAACACGGTCTGTGATTACAGTGGTTTTTGCATTGGAACACTCTCTCTTATGTTGCTTGGTGACTTCACTTTACTTTTACCCACTTCTGAGTTTCCATTCAGAGTCTTAATCCATTCAGAGTTTTAACCCATTCTGAGTTTTCATCTATGTTTACGTCTCCAATTGGAGTTTCCCTGTGCCTTTAAATCTAGAGCTTGGTTTTGAGCTCTAGAGTATGTGAATACCCTTTTTTCCATTCATTTAATCTGCTAATTATATGCAGGACTTCACCATATATATTTTTTCCCTTTTCCTTGAGGTATTCTCTGGAATCAACAGCAGCATCTGCTGCATCTGGGACTTTAATATATCCTTTTTGTGCACTATCACATTGTTTTTGGTTTCATATTTTTATATGTATGATGCCTTTTTTAGAGTAAATCAAAAGGTGCGGACAGTCCGTTTGTAAAATATAAATCCTTTATTGTCAAGTAACTTTAAAATACAGGAACAAAACAGGAGTAGACAGAGTAGGTGTATTTACCTAAGCTGGGTTACGCGTTTCGGCGTTAGCCGTAGTCATAGCCATAGGTGTAGGGCGTTGTCCCTGCCTTATATATTACGTGTTAAGACATCATTGGTTAACAAAGATTCAAGTTAAAAACAAAAGAGAAGAATACACCCACTCATAAATTAAGACCTTTCACAGATACAAATATTACAAGGCATGTACTCAGGAGCAACTAATGTTACCAAGAGTCGCATAAATAGATGGAATTAGTTATACGATATATAAAGAAGATTATAATTATAAGTATATTTGTGTATACACCAAACCTCCACACGGCAACTATAGAACAATATTGGAATATAACAAAAGCCCAATTTACAACTTAGTATAAAGTAAGGTGTATACCAATATATACAAACCTCATCATACACTATATAAATAAATAAACAATATCAGTATATGAATAAGGGTGTCCATATAAACATATTCTATAACTGTGAAATAGTTAACTAATACATTCAATCCATCTTTACTGTTCCTTAGTAATCCAAAACATGAATTCAAACAGAAATGAACAATAGAAACCTGTTAAAGTTCTGTCAATGTTAGTATAGAATAGGATGAAGTCATAGCCCAAAGCCTCTTAGTATACTATAAAGCTAATATGAAAATATATGCTAAACATTATATATATCTAGAGGCAACTTAAGCCCGGACTTCATCCCACAAGACATAGACTAAGTAGTACTGGTTATTCGTTCTATTTGTTAAGCTTAAATTTATATATACAAAACGTTAAGGAAAGAATGCAATATAAACCTGGTTGTAAACCTAGGTTACAAGTGTACAGCACATTTGCAGTTTACCTATTGTGTATCTGTAGGTACACATCATTGTATATCAATGGAAGATAGGAACATGAAAACATAAGAGAGATGTACTGGATGAGACTATTCCCAAAAATTAATTAGGTCATATTTAGAGTTAAGACCTTTGGGGATACGTGTCTCCAATTTGAAGATCCAGTACATCTCTCGCTTGGCCAAAATCTGTTCCTTATTGCCCCCTCTTTTTGGTGATACTATCTTCTCAATAATACACCATCTAAGGGAGTCAACACTTTTATTATGTCTGGTTGCAAAATGCTGCACCAAAGGTGTAGCAGCCTTACCTAATGACAATGTGGACAGATGTTCTCTGATCCTAGAGTTAGCATCTCTCCCAGTGAGTCCTACATATTGTTTGTAGCAAAGAGTGCATTCCAAAAGATACACGATGCATTCAGTGGTACAATTTAGACAGGATTTTATATCAAAACTCTCTCCTGTCACACACGATCTAAAGTTAGTGGTGATCAAGGCAAAATCACAGGGCCTACACTTTCTTCGCCCACATCTAAACATACCTAGATGCCTTAACCAAGAAGATTCCGAGTTACTGGTTTGTTTCAACTGTGTGGGTGCCAATCTTGAGCCCAAAGTGTGATTTTTACGGTAAGAGCACTTAATGCCTAATTTGGCCGTGTCTTGTAAAGCATCATCCGCCACTAGTAATGCAAAATGCTTTTTAATTATTGCACAGATTTGAGAATATTGGGAACTATACCCTGTTACAAAATAGACACCTTCCCTAGCTGCAGATTTGCAAGGTACCATATCTTGGGTAATTAATGTTTGTCTGTCTATCAGATACACCTCCCTTCTGGCTCGCAAGATATCCTTTTTGGGGTATTTCCTTTCTTTAAGTCTAATAACCAAGTCATCTGCAGCTGCTAAGTAGTCTATAGGGTTACTGCAATTACGTTTAAGCCTAGTAAATTGCCCTTTAGCTACCGCATATCTCACATGCTCAGGGTGGCTACTAGTTGCGTGGAGGAGGGTATTCCCAGATATTGGTTTGCGGTATACAGTAGAATCAATAGTGCCATCCTCTTTTCCAATGAGAGTCAAATCCAAAAAATTAATGGACACTGAATTGAATTCAAATGTAAACCGCAAACCATCACTGTTATTGTTAAGATAACCTACAAACTCCGAAATTAGATGTTGGGGACCACTCCAAATCAACAGCAGGTCATCAATGAAACGTTTGTACATTATGATGTACTCACGGTAAGGATTTCCTCCTCCAAAGATGTGGGTCATTTCCCACCACCCCAGCACAAGATTGGCATAGGATGGTGCGAATTTGGCACCCATGGCCGTGCCACACCTTTGGAGGAAGAAATCCCCCTCAAAACCAAAAAAGGTGTGTGTAAGCAAAAACTTGGCCATCTCCACAACAAACTTCTGAAATCCTTCGGAATATTGAGTGAAGTGAAATAAGAAAAACTGTAAGGCTTTCAACCCCATGGAATGGGGAATGGAAGAGTACAGTGACACTGCATCTATAGTAAGCCATATATATTCCCTATTCCAAGTAATATTATGGACTATATTCAATACATGTTTAGTATCCTTGATATGGGAATGTAATGAAAGTACCAAAGGTTGCAACAAAGCATCCAACCATTCAGATGCATGTTCTAAAAGTGAGTCAATGCCACTTATTATCGGTCTACCCTGTACATTTGAGAGGGATTTATGTACCTTTGGTAGATGATGGAACCAAGGGGTCTTAGGATGCTCCACTATCAAATAATCCATTGTCTGACGATCAATAAAACCTCCTTGGACTCCATCATCTAAAAGGCTAATCAATTCCTTTTTGAAAGTCGGTGTTGGATCACCTGACAATCTATAATATTCATCAATATTATGTAACTGTGTGTGAGCCTCTGCAATGTACATGGCACGGTCCATAACTACGACAGAACCACCTTTGTCTGCCGGACGAATGACCAGAGAATCATTATGTTCCAGTGATACCAGAGCCTCCCTTTGTGTTTTTGTCAAATTGTGTTTTCTTCTGGTCCTCTCATTAGCAATGCTGTTCCCTAAAGATACTAGATCTCTTTCAACCCTGGCATGGAAGGTTTCCAAAATAGTACCCCTAGATTGTACTGGGTAAAAAGAGGATTTACTCCTAAATTTTGGTCCACTTTCAATGGTGTCAGAATCGATCCTAGCCTCAGACTCAAGCATTTGTAGTGATTGGATGCCTGCAAGCTAACCCGCTGACGTCACCTTCCTCCCTTCCCTCGGAGCGCGGCTTGATTGAAGTAGCAAATTATCCAGCTAAGCGGCCACGCTGTGTAAGCATTGGGAGTGGTCATGAGTCTGGAGTGCTGTGACTATCCCTGAGGCCGGCGGATGAATCGGAAAACAGCCGTACAAGAGAAAAGGGTTTGGAGGCCAGCCTGGTCTGGAAACGAGGTGAGCGTGTTTTTCACTAATATATGAACATTACTTCACGGGTTTGCACTGGCTTGTCACCGATGGGGATTGACCGGTAACAGAGGGATTGCTATCTACACATTCATAGATTGTGTGCCCAACAGTGACTTATGATGCGATAAAGCTATATTTGACGAACCTTGCATTAGATGTTTTGACCTACATAGAAGGCAATTGATAGGTCATCAAGGATAGCCCCACTCCTCAACAATAAAATTTTCATATTTGATACTTCTGGTGGTATCATAGGGGTTTATCTTTGGCTCATTATCTGCTCAACATGGAAGGAACACAACAGGTTACACCACAATTTTTTGCATTAAGACCGGACACAGTACGTTATAAGGACACTTCGGACTGTGACCTTATATTCTCAGAAGATAAAGGTGCCCTTACTTTAGGAACTCTATTTGACCAAATGGAGGGTCTATTGCTGAAAGAGCTAAAAGCACAGTGGGACATCTGGACTTTTGAGAGCTATATGAAGGCTAAAATGATACCTAGAGGGTTACGAGTCTATAAATTTCCAACTTTTGATATAGACTTAAATGACACGGACTTTATCAATACATGGAATGATATTTTGTCTGAGTGCTCCTCTAGGTTAATGTTTATGTTGGTCAAATATAGGTCACAGGATTTGATAAAAATAAGGAAAGAAATTGGTGAATTGCAGATAGAAATGAACAAAAGATGTTTTGAATCAAACTTTGTAAAGTATGACAAAATTTTACAACACATAGTGGCACAAGGCAAATCACAGATTATGGAAAACAAACACTTAAAGTTCATGCGTGACAAAACTGACTATGACTCAGGCTCTGTGTACATTTGGAACAGGAGGGTTAGAAATGAATATAGACGTAATCAGCCCAAAGTAAGAAATAACAATAATAATAATAAAAATAAAAAAGGCAGAAAAAACAGAAGAAGAAGCAAGTCAGTAACTTTTTCTGATTCTGATACTGACTATTCTTCGGATGAAAATAAGATCCAAGTTGATTCTTCTGTCGTTTCTGCTGATACTAATAGTGGTTCTAATGTCACAGAGCCAATTACTCAGGTGATAGTGGCTCCCTCACATTATTTAGATGCTAGCCCTATACAAGAACCACAGGTTAGACCAAAGGATACTATTGTTACACACACAAATCCATCCAATTTAGCAATTAGGTCTGACACATCACAATTAGAACTAGAGCAGGTTTTCCCCCAGGTACATTTAAAAACCGGGGAAGGTACAGTTCAATCCAAGCCACAAAATCGGGAGATGTATTAGCTGAGGGGAGGTCGTCCCCAAAGCAAATACAAGTAAATAAAAATGCTAATGTGATTAACCTGTCTAGTACAGTACTAAATTGTGATCAGGAATATGTACTAGGTCTAGGTCTTGGGTTTGCACCCACATCAGATTTCAATGTTTTTCAAACGATGATAGATGTGAACAGATTGGTGAGGAATCTTACTCTTAAAAAATATTTTCACACTTCTGGTGCTGTTCAGAGTGACCCTAATCATCAGACCAAATAAATCCGTCAACAGGATAATATTTTTAATTTTTCAGAGTCCTGTGACGTTGTTGCATTACAAATGCTTGAGTCTGAGGCTAGGATCGATTCTGACACCATTGAAAGTGGACCAAAATTTAGGAGTAAATCCTCTTTTTACCCAGTACAATCTAGGGGTACTATTTTGGAAACCTTCCATGCCAGGGTTGAAAGAGATCTAGTATCTTTAGGGAACATTGCTAATGAGAGGACCAGAAGAAAACACAATTTGACAAAAACACAAAGGGAGGCTCTGGTATCACTGGAACATAATGATTCTCTGGTCATTCGTCCGGCAGACAAAGGTGGTTCTGTCGTAGTTATGGACCGTGCCATGTACATTGCAGAGGCTCACAGACAGTTACATAATATTGATGAATATTATAGATTGTCAGGTGATCCAACACCTACTTTCAAAAAGGAATTGATTAGCCTTTTTAGATGATGGAGTCCAAGGAGGTTTTATTGATCGTCAGACAATGGATTATTTGATAGTGGAGCATCCTAAGACCCCTTGGTTCCATCATCTACCAAAGGTACATAAATCCCTCTCAAATGTACAGGGTAGACCGATAATAAGTGGCATTGACTCACTTTTAGAACATGCATCTGAATGGTTGGATGCTTTGTTGCAACCTTTGGTACTTTCATTACATTCCCATATCAAGGATACTAAACATGTATTGAATATAGTCCATAATATTACTTGGAATAGGGAATATATATGGCTTACTATAGATGCAGTGTCACTGTACTCTTCCATTCCCCATTCCATGGGGTTGAAAGCCTTACAGTTTTTCTTATTTCACTTCACTCAATATTCCGAAGGATTTCAGAAGTTTGTTGTGGAGATGGCCAAGTTTTTGCTTACACACAACTTTTTTCGTTTTGAGGGGGATTTCTTCCTCCAAAGGTGTGGCACGGCCATGGGTGCCAAATTCGCACCATCCTATGCCAATCTTGTGCTGGGGTGGTGGGAAATGACCCACATCTTTGGAGGAGGAAATCCTTACCGTGAGTACATCATAATGTACAAACGTTTCATTGATGACCTGCTGTTGATTTGGAGTGGTCCCCAACATCTAATTTCGGAGTTTGTAGGTTATCTTAACAATAACAGTGATGGTTTGCAGTTTACATTTGAATTCAATTCAGTGTCCATTAATTTTTTGGATTTGACTCTCATTGGAAAAGAGGATGGCACTATTGATTCTACTGTATACCGCAAACCAATATCTGGGAATACCCTCCTCCACGCAACTAGTAGCCACCCTGAGCATGTGAGATATGCGGTAGCTAAAGGGCAATTTACTAGGCTTAAACGTAATTGCAGTAACCCTATAGACTACTTAGCAGCTGCAGATGACTTGGTTATTAGACTTAAAGAAAGGAAATACCCCAAAAAGGATATCTTGCGAGCCAGAAGGGAGGTGTATCTGATAGACAGACAAACATTAATTACCCAAGATATGGTACCTTGCAAATCTGCAGCTAGGGAAGGTGTCTATTTTGTAACAGGGTATAGTTCCCAATATTCTCAAATCTGTGCAATAATTAAAAAGCATTTTGCATTACTAGTGGCGGATGATGCTTTACAAGACACGGCCAAATTAGGCATTAAGTGCTCTTACCGTAAAAATCACACTTTGGGCTCAAGATTGGCACCCACACAGTTGAAACAAACCAGTAACTCGGAATCTTCTTGGTTAAGGCATCTAGGTATGTTTAGATGTGGGCGAAGAAAGTGTAGGCCCTGTGATTTTGCCTTGATCACCACTAACTTTAGATCGTGTGTGACAGGAGAGAGTTTTGATATAAAATCCTGTCTAAATTGTACCACTGAATGCATAGTGTATCTTTTGGAATGCACTCTTTGCTACAAACAATATGTAGGACTCACTGGGAGAGATGCTAACTCTAGGATCAGAGAACATCTGTCCACATTGTCATTAGGTAAGGCTGCTACACCTTTGGTGCAGCATTTTGCAACCAGACATAATAAAAGTGTTGACTCCCTTAGATGGTGTATTATTGAGAAGATAGTATCACCAAAAAGAGGGGGCAATAAGGAACAGATTTTGGCCAAGCGAGAGATGTACTGGATCTTCAAATTGGAGACACGTATCCCCAAAGGTCTTAACTCTAAATATGACCTAATTAATTTTTGGGAATAGTCTCATCCAGTACATCTCTCTTATGTTTTCATGTTCCTATCTTCCATTGATATACAATGATGTGTACCTACAGATACACAATAGGTAAACTGCAAATGTGCTGTACACTTGTAACCTAGGTTTACAACCAGGTTTATATTGCATTCTTTCCTTAACGTTTTGTATATATAAATTTAAGCTTAACAAATAGAACGAATAACCAGTACTACTTAGTCTATGTCTTGTGGGATGAAGTCCGGGCTTAAGTTGCCTCTAGATATATATAATGTTTAGCATATATTTTCATATTAGCTTTATAGTATACTAAGAGGCTTTGGGCTATGACTTTATCCTATTCTATACTAACATTGACAGAACTTTTACAGGTTTCTATTGTTCATTTCTGTTTGAATTCATGTTTTGGATTACTAAGGAACAGTAAAGATGGATTGAATGTATTAGTTAACTATTTCACAGTTATAGAATATGTTTATATGGACACCCTTATTCATATACTGATATTGTTTATTTATTTATATAGTGTATGATGAGGTTTGTATATATTGGTATACACCTTACTTTATACTAAGTTGTAAATTGGGCTTTTGTTATATTCCAATATTGTTCTATAGTTGCCGTGTGGAGGTTTGGTGTATACACAAATATACTTATAATTATAATCTTCTTTATATATCGTATAACTAATTCCATCTATTTATGCGACTCTTGGTAACATTAGTTGCTCCTGAGTACATGCCTTGTAATATTTGTATCTGTGAAAGGTCTTAATTTATGAGTGGGTGTATTCTTCTCTTTTGTTTTTAACTTGAATCTTTGTTAACCAATGATGTCTTAACACGTAATATATAAGGCAGGGGCAACGCCCTACACCTATGGCTATGACTACGGCTAACGCCGAAATGCGTAAGCCAGCTTAGGTAAATACACCTACTCTGTCTACTCCTGTTTTGTTCCTGTATTTTAAAGTTACTTGACAATAAAGGATTTATATTTTACAAACGGACTGTCCGCACCTTTTGATTTACTCTGAGATTTGCACCATCCAGGACAGCCCGTTACCATATTGAGCGGATACTATTTAGCTTCATCTAGCACTATTACAAGCACTTTGGAGAAACCGTGGATACTCATCCAATCCTATTTGGAGTTGGGCTACACACCTCTATAGGCCGGTCCCGATTGGATGCCTGCAAGCTAACCCGCTGACGTCACCTTCCTCCCTTCCCTCGGAGCGCGGCTTGATTGAAGTAGCAAATTATCCAGCTAAGCGGCCACGCTGTGTAAGCGTTGGGAGTGGTCATGAGCCTGGAGTGCTGTGACTATCCCTGAGGCCAGCGGATGAATCGGAAAACAGCCGTACAAGAGAAAAGGGTTTGGAGGCCAGCCTGGTCTGGAAACGAGGTGAGCGTGTTTTTCACTAATATATGAACATTACTTCACGGGTTTGCACTGGCTTGTCACCGAAGGGGATTGACCGGTAACAGAGGGATTGCTATCTACACATTCATAGATTGTGTGCCCAACAGTGACTTATGATGCGATAAAGCTATATTTGACAAACTTTGCATTAGATGTTTTGACCTACATAGAAGGCAATTGATAGGTCATCAAGGATAGCCCCACTCCTCAACAATAAAATTTTCATATTTGATGCCTTTTTTGCCATTGAAAAAAGCAAAATCTATTTTGACATAAATGAGGCATCAGATCATTGAGTCATTGCACATTATATTATATATTGATTTATAGATCTACAAACTGGCATCATTTCAGTAGCCTACTCAACAGATGGCCCTGGTGCAAAACTTTTTAGCTTTAGCAATCAGCGCACAATCACATTCACAATAACAATAGAGACATATAGTTGCAGCCACCATTCAGTAGCTAGCCCCCAGCTCATGAGTGTACCCATGTATGCTTTTCAACAAAGGATACCAAAAGAATTAAACAAATAAGATAAAATAAATAAATTGGAAATTTGTTTTAAATTGTATACTCTGAATTGTTAAAAAAAAAAAAAGGTTTCATGTCCATTTAAACTGTGAAAGCAGCTCTTGAGCCCTTGCAGTGTAGCCTTGCTAATGACAGAGTTAAACCACATCGGACTGATTCATCCACAATGATTAAAAAGAGCTGTCAAGAGCACAAGAAGAAGCAGCACAAGATTTTACTAGAGATATAATAAATACAGGGAGTGCAGAATTATTAGGCAAATGAGTATTTTGACTACATCATCCTCTTTATGCATGTTGTCTTACTCCAAGCTGTATAGGCTTGAAAGCCTACTACCAATTAAGCATATTAGGTGATGTGCATCTCTGTAATGAGAAGGGGTGTGGTCTAATGACATCAACACCCTATATCAGGTGTGCATAATTATTAGGCAACTTCCTTTCCTTTGGCAAAATGGGTCAAAAGAAGGACTTGACAGGCTCAGAAAAGTAAAATATAGTGAGATATCTGGCAGAGGGATGCAGCACTCTTAAAATTGCAAAGCTTCTGAAGCGTGAACATCGAACAATCAAGCGTTTCATTCAAAATAGTCAACAGGGTCGCAAGAAGCGTGTGGAAAAAAAAAGGCGCAAAATAACTGCCCATGAACTGAGAAAAGTCAAGCGTGCAGCTGCCAAGATGCCACTTGCCACCAGTTTGGCCATATTTCAGAGCTGCAACATCACTGGAGTGCCCAAAAGCACAAGGTGTGCAATACTCAGAGACATGGCCAAGGTAAGAAAGCCTGAAAGACGACCACCACTGAACAAGACACACAAGCTGAAACGTCAAGACTGGGCCAAGAAATATCTCAAGACTGATTTTTCTAAGGTTTTATGGACTGATGAAATGAGAGTGAGTCTTGATGGGCCAGATGGATGGGCCCGTGGCTGGATTGGTAAAGGGCAGAGAGCTCCAGTCCGACTCAGACGCCAGCAAGGTGGAGGTGGAGTACTGGTTTGGGCTGGTATCATCAAAGATGAGCTTGTGGGGCCTTTTCGGGTTGAGGATGGAGTCAAGCTCAACTCCCAGTCCTACTGCCAGTTTCTGGAAGACACCTTCTTCAAGCAGTGGTACAGGAAGAAGTCTGCATCCTTCAAGAAAAACATGATTTTCATGCAGGACAATGCTCCATCACACGCGTCCAAGTACTCCACAGCGTGGCTGGCAAGAAAGGGTATAAAAGAAGAAAATCTAATGACATGGCCTCCTTGTTCACCTGATCTGAACCCCATTGAGAACCTGTGGTCCATCATCAAATGTGAGATTTACAAGGAGGGAAAACAGTACACCTCTCTGAACAGTGTCTGGGAGGCTGTGGTTGCTGCTGCACGCAATGTTGATGGTGAACAGATCAAAACACTGACAGAATCCATGGATGGCAGGCTTTTGAGTGTCCTTGCAAAGAAAGGTGGCTATATTGGTCACTGATTTGTTTTTGTTTTGTTTTTGAATGTCAGAAATGTATATTTGTGAATGTTGAGATGTTATATTGGTTTCACTGGTAAAAATAAATAATTGAAATGGGTATATATTTGTTTTTTGTTAAGTTGCCTAATAATTATGCACAGTAATAGTCACCTGCACACACAGATATCCCCCTAAAATAGCTATAACTAAAAACAAACTAAAAACTACTTCCAAAACTATTCAGCTTTGATATTAATGAGTTTTTTGGGTTCATTGAGAACATGGTTGTTGTTCAATAAAATAAAATTAATCCTCAAAAATACAACTTGCCTAATAATTCTGCACTCCCTGTACAGGTGGGGAATGCCTCCTCAATCGTCATGAATGTGCTTGGGCAGAAAAGTTCCCTGGCTGTGAACAATGTCTATATGCACTATTATAAATAGTTTACTGTATATGTTGCGATAGCTCACACGGTTTTCCTCTGGAACAAATTAACTACCAAGTACCCCCTAATACAGGATAAATCGAAACTAACACCATTAGTTTTACCACAAACCCTAATAGACCTCCCTACACAGAAGAAATGGGCTAATAGAGGCTTATATAGAATTGCTGATGTATATATAGATGGAGACTTCATTTCATTTGAACAATACCGAGATATAGACCCCAATGATAGAAACATATGGTATCATTACCTACAGCTTAAATCCAGAACAAGATCAGTGACAGACCTCGCTAAATTGCCACTAAACACAACTTTTGAATCACTATGCTTATCCAGAGAGCTGACATTTGGTACAATCTCAACACTCTACCCTATATTTAATAACTCCCCTAGCGAAAATAAGCCTCCAAACATACTGAAATGGGAACGGGACCTGAACAAGACATGGTCTTTAGAAACATGGAAATCTAACCTAGCCCAGGGCCTTTCTTTCTCACACAATGCCACTTTAAAAGAAAACTACCTTAAGGTGGCTTTCCAATGGTATTTTTATCCAACTAGATTCGGGGGATCTGATGAACCCTCCCGAAACCCATGCTACAGAGGGTGTGCTGAGAGAGGAACGTACATTCACATGTGGTGGGAGTGTAGCAGAACAAAAGAAATCTGGGAGAAAACCTCAGAGCTTCTTAGCAAAATCTTCCACAGACCTATTACACTATCTCCGGAACATGCTCTTTTACACTTTCCTATCCCCACCATACTAAAACAACACCAAAAACTAGCTAGGACCATCTGTACAGTAGTCAGGATTTGCATTGCACAGCACTGGAAATCCACTCCTCCAGGCTTCACCTTTATCGAAAGGAAAATAATCCACCACTATGAGATGGCAAGTTTAGCAGCAGAGAACCTGAACGCCAAAGATGCGTTCATTATGCAATGGGAACCATTCATTATGTACAGGGAGGCTAGGAGACGGGTGGAGGCTGAGACCTTATAAAATCAATACACTCGGTTATATTAACTTAAGAGAGAGAGCCGGGACCGAAGGTTAACCACAGACCACATTTACCAGGTGAACAGGATCTGTCTCTGTTCCCGCTTAATTACTGATATTAGATTCTGCATTAATCTCTGGAAATGGACAATATGGAAACCATTTTAAATGCTTTATTATGATTGACTGTACATGCCAATTTACGTTATGTAATGTTTTATTTTCTTATGGAATTGTTAAAGAGGAAAAAAAAAAAAAGATTAAGAAAAATTTAATAAAAACTTTTTCAAAATAAATAGTTTACTGTATCTAACGCATAAAAAGTGTTTTTACCTAGTAAACTGTCAACGTAAAGTAAATGTACCAATACAAGTAAATACTCACTCTACTCTTCATACAGTAGTTGTCTTGCAGAGAATCATTCTGTATAAGCTTTAGCCTATTTTTTATAATTATGTCACAGTGTTCTACAGAAAAAAATTTGTTAACATCAAGAATGTTTATTCTGTTTTACTGTTTATTATACAGAAACAAAGCCTAAGTACAATTTATCCCTGCTCTCACTTGTTGACAACACAATACCAGCTGCATCATAACATAAGGGATTAAAGGCTTACCTTGTCGATCCCAGGAAAGAGGGGGAAAATAACCTTCAATAAACAGCAAACATAACTATGCTTTAACTGGCCCACGGGGCCTAACCTTAATAATGGCAATAACTGTGCTTTAACTGGCCCACGGGGCCTAACCTTAATAAAGACAGACACAAGTGTTTGGGTAAAATTTGAACCATCACTGGTCCCTTTTATTAACCTATAACTTTAGGATTAACTATTAAATAAACCGACAGATAAATAACTCAACAGATGGCGGCAAATGAGAGGCTAAGACTAACCCCCCGGACTACAGGAGAGCGGCCTGATGGAACAAGAGATGGAAATGCTACTATGGGTGTTACGAGTTCTTCTGGCCTACCTACCCTTGGACAAGAAGCTGACAAGTTGATCCTTCTTCACAGAAGCAGATTAGTTTACCATCCTTCTCTCCATCTTCAATCTTCAATCCTTTCATCATGAGGCGTTCCAGAAGATCCTCCGCTCCTCCCCTGAGGTTTAGGGAGGGAAAAGTTCCTGTTACTAGGCGTGGATTACAAGAGCAGCAGCTAAGTATTATTGAAGCTGATCAAATTACCCCCCTTTAACAAATCATTGAGGAAACCCCCCCTCTCCAGCTATAGACCAGGCCCCTATTGACAATCCTCTTCAAACACCTAGGCAAACAATAGAAATTCCCCCTCCTAAGCAAACAATTCACACTGTAGAAATCCACCCCCCTCCAACCTCCCAGCTCCATTCACCCCCTATCACTACCCCTGCCAATCAGCCTACTCCCTCTGCTATGGTCCCCCAAGCAGCTAGTAACCAGGATTTAAATATTCTAGGTATGTTTGCAGCACTCCCGCGAAATGCGGCAGGTGCAGTTGCATCCCTGCTTTCCTCCCTTGCGCAAGCAATCACATCAGGGAGCCCCCTGCAAAACTTAGGTACTGGCATGTCTACCGCAGTTAACCCCATGCAAAACTTAAATAAGAGGAGCAGGAACTGCAGGCATCAGTATAAGAAAGGTAAGCCACTCCCTACCCCTGCAACATTGTTGCAAATACCAGAAACTCCCTCTATCTTCACTCTCCCTGACAGCTTTAACCCTTATGACGCTGCAAGCCTATTTGGCTCTACACTTACTTTTTCTCTACAGTAATTACTTTTCAGTAAATACTAATATCCTTTATTGGGTCCTTGGGAGTAAATAGTGATGCAGATATAAACACAAGTACTTACAGTGTCATCATGTCACTAAATATGTATCCCAGCCCAGTTGATGACTTTGATTTAATATTCATTCAACTTCCCAGGCTAGAGCAAGATTATATATTGTACAAATATTGTTATGAGCAGTTTTAAGGTTACATTTATTATAAAAAAAAATAATAATACTGTTACAGTCCTAAAAAAGTTTTATTATGGTCAATGGACACTACATAAATTAATAAGAAAACAAACAAAACATATTGTACTATCTATTTAGGCAAATACAAATTAATGCCTTCACCAAAAACAAGTATATTTTGAGAAGGAGGGTCACTTCTGGTGTGAAAGAGGGTCTTGTTCTAATTTCTTCTGACACCTAATTCTCCTCCTAAGACCACTGATTGATAAATACGGACTGCAGGTTCTCTTGTGAGAACCTGCAATCGTAGATGAGCGAAGGTCTTGATAAATCGAGCCCATAATGCTATGAGAAACTTCTGTCACAAAAGCAAAAACTACTGGGTCTGCATTGGAGAGATCAGTTTTCACGTGACTGGTTGTGCAAGAGTTGGAGGTGGGGCTGCTCAAACATTTGCTTTTGTAATCATAAATGGTTGTACACCCAGAGATTAACAAATGGAAGTCTATAGGTCAAGCCTTCTCATTTGTTTGTCTTGGTAACATAACTCTCTAAATTTGATTCACATAAGCACCACATTTTTGGTGAATTCTAGGCCCATTTAGCTTCATACATTTGCTAATCCAAGAGTATATGTTGGGACATTGGTAACAGTAGTTCTTTTAGATAACTGGGCCCCTGATTCTGCAGTGCTTTGTAAGATATCAGGCCAATCTTAAAAGGTATAGGCCTTTTTATTGGCAACTTGTGCAGACCATTTTTTTTGGCAGACCATAATAATGTGTATTGCAATACTAGAAACCCAATGTCAGCAAAGCATTGAACAATTTTGTTAAAATCCTCTGTAGAGATCAGGTGTTTGACCCTGGCTATATAATGTTAACCATTTTATTGCAGATTACAACAGCTGGTCATCATCCACACATTATGTCTTAAGTACAGATAACGAGCACATGTTGTAATCTGGGTGGGGGTGCTTTCAGAGTTCATAATGCCCCCCCTGCATTTACTCCCACATATGAGTCAGCAAAGTGGATGGAATCACTGTCAGAAGTACGGGCAGCAGCTAGGAGCTTAAGGGAAAGGGATGGTGAGGTAAATGTTCAAAACCCTTAATCTCAGCTACCTTAAGCCTTAGAAACATCCAAGACCATTGTTTAAAATACACATATATTAATAATAGGCCATCAAAAAGGCCTAGAGACTCTGATGACCCCTTCTTATAAAGCCTACAGTATATGCCCTTACTGTGTCATCATGTCACTAAATATGAATCCCAGCCCAGCTGAGGACATTGATTTAATATTCATTCAACTTCCAAGGCTAGAGCAAGATTATATATTGTGCACATATTGTTATGAGCAGTTTTAAGGTTACATTTTTTATAAAAAAATAAATAAAAAATACTGTTACAGTCCTAAAAAAGTTTTATTATAGTCAATGGCACTCAATGAACACTACCTAAATTAATTTATTAAGTGAGGCATTACCAATAGAATTATACAAGAACTGCACTCACTACTTAGCACAGTGCTGCTTATTAAGACAACATGCGGCCTATTGACATCTGCTGAAGAATTGCACACTACATCACGCTAACCCTATTCTCTCTCCTCTGCTTTCAAGTACGTGAATAGAGACCCTGTCAATCTGCAAACTATTCACTGCTCTCTGGTGTTTTTTTACTCTCCTATATAACTCTCTTCTGGTACGTGAATAGAGACCCTTTCAATCTGCAAACTATTCACTGCTCTCTGGTGTTTTTTACTCTCCTGTAACTCTCTTCTGGCACGTGAATAGAGACCCTGTCAATCTGCAAACTATTCACTGCTCTCTGGTGTTTTTTACTCTCCTGTAACTCTCTTCTGGTACGTGAATAGAGACCCTGTCAATCTGCAACTATTCACTGCACTCTGGTGTTTTTTACTCTCCTGTAACTCTCTTCTGGTACGTGAATAGAGACCCTGTCAATCTGCAAACTATTCACTGCTCTCTGGTGTTTTTTACTCTCCTGTAACTCTCTTCTGGTACGTGAATAGAGACCCTGTCAATCTGCAAACTATTCACTGCTCTCTGGTGTTTTTTACTCTCCTGTAACTCTCTTCTGGTACGTGAATAGAGACCCTGTCAATCTGCAAACTATTCACTGCTCTCTGGTGTTTTTTACTCTCCTGTAACTCTCTTCTGGTACCTGAATATTTACATAGAGCAAATGATTTAAGTTTGTTAATTTAGTCCTACATCTGTTGTACTGTTATCCAATGTCTTATTTCTAATGTTCAGTTACTTGCCATGTGATGTTCAATCCTTATCAATACTTGCTATTATTCTAAAATTTATAGCTGTCTTATTCCAAAGTTTTAACCTCCCCCAAATGTTATTGTCTGTTTACTTAAAGTGAATGTAAATTTTGATGCTAAAGTGCCCGGTTTTTAAAACTTCGATTAAAAACAGGGGCACTTTAATTCATCAAAATTTTCATTTTACTCCTGCTGTGAAAAAAAACTTACCTTTTAATCTTCACAGCAGCTCCAGCTTCCTCCTCCCGTTTCAAAGCCTCTTCCTGGGTCTAAAATGAGGCATCGGCTTCCTCCAATCACAGCAGTGAATCAGACACTGAATCCCCCGGGGGGGAAGCTGTGATTGGAGGATGACCTATCAATCATTTCTGACATCAGAAATGGCTTGTGAGACCGGAGCAAGCTGGAGCTGCTGTGAAGATTAAAAGGTAAGTTTTTTCTCACAACAGGAGTGAAATGTAAATTTTGATGAATTAAAGTGCCCCTGTTTTTAATCAAAGTTTTAAAAACCGGGCACTTTAGCATAAAAATTTACATTCCCTTTAACATCTCACCCTGACCAGACCAGAATCTAACTTTCCAATTGGCCTTTCCAATTGTCTTTGATTAGCAATCAACTAAATTTAGTGGACTCACCTGACTGCCCTCCCTGCATATATTTCACACTAGTTTGGGATGTGCTTTGCTATAACAACATATGTTCACATTTTCAAAGTGAACATTTTATAAGTGAGGCATTAGCAATAGAATTATACAAGAATTGAACAAGGATTGGGCAAGGGGCAAGAAAAAGGCAGGTACTTTTGTAATATTATGTTTGATATACCTTACTGTTTTCTTATGCAATTGCTACTGTAATACCGTGCCTTATGTGTTTAACTGGTTCCCTCTTTTGTAAAAATGCCTAATATCTTCATAATCTTTTTTGCTGCCTTTTGTCTCTATAACAAACTGCATTATTCAATTACTCCTTCTCCCTCTCAACCTGCACTGTTCATTAGCCCATCTCTCTTAAACTCACCTTACTTTTGTACTCACGAACTTTACCTATTCCTAAACACTCTCTCTCTCCCCTGCACCTTGTCTCAAAAGCAGTCTCATTACTGCAAATCTGTATCTCATCTCATGTCACTCTCCCTCTTGTTTTTACTAACTGCTGGTGACATCTCCCCTAATCCTGGTCCCCAACAGCTGCCTAGCCTTGCACATCCATGTATACCATCCCACAGACTCAAAAAACAAAACTCTGACAACCTTACTCACATTCCTCTTGCATCAAAAGACACTACCCCTTTCACTTGTGCACTCTGGAACTCTCGCCCTGTTTGCAACAAACTCACTTCTATACATGACCTCCTTATCTCCCACTCCCTCAACATTCTGGCCCTAACAGACACCTGTCTCTCTCCCCTAGACACAGCATCCACTACTGCTCTGTCACATGGGGGTCTCCACTTCAGCCACACTCCTAGGTCTGGTAATAGACAAGGAGGTTCTGTAGGTATTTTACTTTCCTCTCCTTGCACCTTTCAACAAATATATCCCATCTCTTCCCTCACATTTTCCTCATTCGAAACCCACATGATTCACTTATTCTCTCCTCTTTCTATATGTGTTGCAGTCATATACCGTCTCCTGGCTCCTCAACTCAATTTCTAGATCTCTTGGCTGCCTGGCTACCTTATTTCCTTTCCTCAGACACCCCTGCCCTCATTCTTGGCGACTTTAACATCCCTCTTGACAATCCCACTGCCTCCTCTGCAAAATAACTTCTGCAACTCACTTCCTCTTTCAGTTTGTCACAATGGACTGATTCTCCTACTCACAAAGACGGTCACTCTCTTGACCTGATCTTTAGCTATCAATGCACTCTCTCAAACTCCCCCTTTTCTCTTTCTGACCACCATCTCCTTACTTGCAACATATCATCCCTCCCTACAACTCTCCCTCCTTTTGCTCCTCACACCAAACTTCACAGAAGCATTATGTCACTAGATCAACAACAGCTTTCTAATTCCCTTAAATTCCCTCAAATCTCTCCGCTCATCCTTCTCCTTTTCCTGCCCTGACCAATCTATCTGCCACTATAATTCTACCCTTACATCCGTCCTTAACAATCTCGCCCCTCTTACCATAGCTCGGAAATCAAACACTCATCCTCAGCCCTGGCATACTCCTCTGACACGATACCTACGCAGATGTTCCCGTACTGCTGAGCGGCACTGGAGAAAATCTAGGAGATCAGCTGATTTTAAACATTACAAATGTATCTTGAACTCCTACTACTCTGCCCTTAATTTCCATAAGCAACACTACTTCTCTACTCTTATCTCTAATCTTTCTTCAAACCCAAAATGTTTGTTCTCCACTTTCAATACTCTTCTCCGCCCTCCCCCACCTCCTAATTCAACTTCTCTGTCAGCTCAAGACTTTGCCAACCACTTCAATAACAAAATCGACTTCATCAGAAATGAAATCAGCTCTCAACATAATTCCATTCTCTCACCCCCTCACATGCTCTCAATCAACCACAACCCACATAACCTTAAACTTAGCTCATTCTCCCCTGTTACTGAGGAAGACGCTTCGGCACTTATACTGCACTCTCACCTCACTACCTGTCCCCTTTTCCCTATCCCCTCACAGCTACTCCCCTCCCTCTCTGCCACCCTTACCCCCATACTCACACACACTTTCAACCTCTCCCTCAGCACCGGTATATTTCCGTCATTGCTGAAACATGCACTGGTCACACCAATCCTCAAAAAACCTTCCCTTGATCCTACCTCCCCATCCAACTACCGCCCGATTTCCCTACTCCCTCTTGCATCAAAGCTTCTCAAAAAACTAGCTTATGCATGCCTATCCCATTTCCTTACAACAAACTCCCTCCTTGACCCATTGCAATCTGGATTTCGTCCCCATCACTCCACAGAGACAGCAATTGTTAAAGTTACCAATGACCTACTTACAGCAAAATCAAAAGGCCACTTCTCTCTGCTTATCCTCCTTGATCTGTCCGCAGCCTTTAACACTGTTGACCAACCTCTTTTGCTCAAAACCCTCCAATCCTTCAGCATCTGTGACACAGCCCTCTTGTGGCTCTCTTCCTACCTGTCAAACCATACCTTTAGTGTAGCCTTCTCTGGGGCCTCCTCTGCCCCGTCACCACTTTCTGTCAGAGTACCGCAAGACTCTGTCCTCGGTCCCCTACTCTTCTCATTCTACACGTCATCACTAGGTTCCCTAATAAAGTCCCACAGTTTACAATATCATTTGTATGCTGATGACACCCAAATCTACTTCTCTGCACCAGACCTATCTCCTTCCTTGCTAACCTGTGTCAATAACTGTCTACCTCACGCTAAATCTCTCCAAAACTGAGCTCCTTATTTCCCCCCTTCTTCTAAACTCTCCACCCCCAATCTCTCTATAACTGTTGACAACTCCATCATTACCCCTACCCAGCATGCCCGATGTCTCAGGGTCACATTTGACTCAGATCTTTCTTTCACTCCTCACATTCAGTCATTGGCTAAAGCCTGCCACTTCCACCTTAAAAACATCTCTAAAATTAGACACTTCCTTACACAAGACACAACTAAGATTTTAATCCACTCTCTCATTCTTTCCCACCTTGATTACTGGAACTCTGTCCTCTCTGGTCTCCCCACCTGCCGCCTAGCTCCTTTACTATCCATAATGAATGCTTCTGCCTGACTCATCTTCCTTACACGTCACTCTTCATCTGCTGCACCTCTCTGCCAATCCCTTCACTGGCTTCCTCTTGCCTTTAGGATGAAACACAAAATTCTCATTCTGACATACAAAGCCCTCAACTGCACTGCTCCCCCCTATATCTCAGACCTTGTCTCCAGATACTCTCCCTCCCATCCCCATCGCTCTGCTCACGACCTCCTACTCTCCTCCTCTCTTGTCACCTCATCACACTCCCATTTACAGGACTTCTCCAGACTGGCTCCCATCTTGTGGAACTCTCTGCCTTGCTCCACAAGACTCTCTTCTAGTTTTAAAAGCTTCAAGTGCTCCCTAAAGACTGTTCAGGGATGCATACAACCTACACTAACCTTTCTTTATACCAGTTCCTCTCCTCCATTGCTATCCCCTGAACCCCCTTAGCATGTAAGCCTAAGAGTCCAGCTGTTTGTAGATCACCTTCTTAAAAGCTGACTACAACAGTGCAACTCTTGGCAGGGCCCTCTACCCATTTGGGCTGCGATCCGATATAAATCGTCGCCCGCAAAAACCGGCGACGCCAAATTTTGCACAGGTTTGGTACGGCGTAACTTAGAAGTTATGCGCGTATATTTCTGCCTTCGCCCGTATTATTTTTACCCTTAGACTGACATACAAAACACGCGCAGTTTGGTATCCAATATACAGCGTAAGGACTTACGCGCGCAGATTTCAGAAAATCTACTCCATTCTCATCTCGCCACAAATTGCAGGCGCAGGAGCCCTTGCACTGACTAAAAAACCAACGTAACTCCCTGGAAGCCTTAACAAACATTTAAGCAGCATCTCAAGGTTAAAGGGACAGTATACTATGAAATTGCTTTTTTAAGGTTTATTTGTGTATTTGAAATAGTCAAATGGATTGAGCTTGTAGGTATTTTATCACATTGGGGACATATAATTGCTTATTTAATGTAAATCGGATTACCTTCATCTCTTTATAAACCACTGGTGTAATTTATTCTAATGCTAACAAAGCTTGGCACTGATGCCAAAATATATAACGGGACAGTCAACTCCAAAGAAAACCTTCTTTTAAATAGGGCATGTTATTTCTAACTACTTTCATATTTAATTAGAACACTTGCTTTGTTCTCTTGGTATTCTTAGTTGAAAGCAAAACCTAGGATGGCTCATATGATCATAACACCTTCTTATCATTTATAACACCTTCTAATTACGTGGCACATCTTTTAGAACTTGCGGTTATTTTTTATGATTCGTAGCCTATTTTGCATCAAACTACTCTTTATTGAGACTTTGCGTGAACAAAATACTGGCGTAAGTACTTGCGATGACTAAAATGTGTATTTGCGCCCATTTTAGTTGATCGCCGGTTTTTCCTACTTACGCCAGTTTAGCATCTGACGGCGCAGTATATTGGATAGCTCGAGTTGCGAGGTGAAATTACGGGCGGCGCAGGTTCCCTCGCTTGTGCCGAAAACTACGCCGTATATCGGGTCGCGCCCCTGATCCCTATAATTGTTTTGTTGTACTCCGCCTTTGTTTATAGCGCCTCGGGATCTGTTGTTGCTCTACAAATAACCGATAATAATAATAATAATAACCTGCAATCGTAGATGAGCGAAGGTCTTGATAAATCGAGCCCATAATGCTATGAGAAACTTCTGTCACAAAAGCAAAAACTACTGGGTCTGCATTGAAGAGATCATTGGCTCCCTTTATTAAGGATGATTCACAAGCCCTGCTTTCACGTGACTGGTTGTGCAAGAGATGGAGGTGGGACTGCCCAAACATTTTCTTTTGTAATCATAATTGGTTGTACACCCAGAGATTAAATCTATAGGTCAAGCCTTCTCATTTGTTTGTTTGTTTTGGTAACATAACTCTCTAAATTTGATTCACACAAGCACCACATTTTTGGTGAATTCTAGGCCTATTTAGCTTCATACATTTGCTAATCCAAGAGTATATGTTGGGACATTGGTAACAGTAGTTCTTTTAGATAACTGAGCCCATGATTATGCAGTGCTTTGTAAGATATTGGGCCAATCTTAAAAAGTACAACAGCTGGTCATCATCCACACATTATGTCTTTAGTACAGATAACAAGCACATGTTGTAATCTGAGTGTGGGGGGGGGGGTGCTTTCAGAGTTCATCATTCCCCCCCTGCACTTACTCCCACATATGAGTCAGCAAAGTAAATGGCATCGCTGTCAGAAGTACAGGCAGCAGCTGGGAGCATAAGGGAAGGGGATGGTGGGGTAAATGTTTAAACCCCTCAATCTCAGCTACCTTAAGCCTTAGAAACATCCAAGACCATTGTTTAAAATACACATATATTAATAATAGGCCATCAAAAAGGCCTAGAGACTCCGATGACCCCTTCTTATAAAGCCTACAGTATATGCCCCTCTTTAAAATAAAGCCTCTATATAAGTTTAAATCGCCAGGTGATCACTAGTAATAATGATCGCCAGGCATCAATAAATGGGCATTCATTTAAGTATAGGTTCATGGGAGCCCTTACCTGCAAATTAAAGTTATATTAACATACCCAAATTCCCTAAATGATGTGAAGATAACACCCTCTTGTTTGTCTATAGAGTTTCGGGGGGGCACTCACCATTTATCTTTGCAACCTTCATTATTCTTTTCTATTTTTTTTAATAAGGGGGTTTCTAGGCAGTTATAATAGGCCATCAAAAAAGCCTAGAGACCCCCAAGACCCCTTGTTTTAACAACTAGAAACACTTTTTTTAAAGTCCTTACATTTGTTTTAATAACCAGGTGATCACTATGGTAATAGTAATCACCTGTCATGACTAAATTTCCATTTATTTTAGAATAGCCTCATGGGAGCCCGTATGTACACATCAAAGTTATATAATCATAACCTAAGGTTACTATTTATATGAGGATAACCCCTTCTTCTTCATTTATATAAATGAAAAACACACATACAATTCTGTACAACATTTCTTATTAAAAATGTATATACTTAAAGGGAACCACAACACCTGCTTGAAATGTTTTTAACTAACTTTCTCTGATTCTGCAAAATAAACTAACAACAATTCTGTATGCAGTCTTCATCTTACCGCATTCTTTTGCTGAAAACAGCTTTATAATTTGAACGTTGATCTGCAGCCTACGATCTGCTATGTATGCTGCCATATTGTGAAGTACTTTCCACTTCAGTGGGTCATGTGACTAAAACGGCACCTACTTCTATTACTAACTCTGAGGAAGCAGAGTGATCAGTGCAGTGTCTTTGAAGAACGGCTTCAGTCACTGCTATAGTTATAAATACCAAGAGCAGGGAAGGAAGTGGGAGGGGGAGAGGAATACACAGGGGGAAGAAAGGCTCCAGAGACAGAAAGCAAACTTATGCTGCAGATATAATTGTAACAAGATACATCTGCATTCATCTACGTTATTAACAGTTTCAGGAGCCCTGAGTGATCTGAGTCTCCCTCCCCCTCCTCCTCTCTGCTTCCTTCCCTGCTCTTGCTATTTATAAATATAGCAGTGCCTGAAGCTGTTCATCTCAGACACTGCAGTGCAGTGCTCACTCTGCTTCCTCAGTGTTAGAAAAAGAAGGTGCCATCTGAGTCACGTGACCTACTGATGTAGAACATGCGTTACAATATAGCAGCATATATAGCAAGTGCTAGGCTGCAGAATAACCTTTAAATTAGGAAGCTGTTTTTCTACAACAGAATAAAAAGATGAAAAGAATGCATAAATAATTGTTAGTTAGTTTATTTTGCACAATTAGAACAAGTTAGTTTTGAATATTTGAAACAGGTGTTGGGGTTCCCTTTAAAATAATGGTATTATTTGAATCTGGTGTGACTGCTGAAAACAACAATATATAATACATATATGGTTTTCTCACTGAAAAATGGTCTACAGTAGGGCTTAAATGTGAGAAGCACCTAAAGACTCCAAAACTAGTGATGTCGCGAATAGTTCGCCGGCGAACATAGCATGTTCGCGTTCGCCGCGGCGGGCGAACATATGCGATGTTCGATCCGCCCCTATTCGTCATTATTGAGTAAACTTTGACCCTGTATCTCACAGTCTGCAGACACATTCCAGCCAATAAGCAGCAGACCCTCCCTCCCAGACCCTCCCAGCTCCTGGACAGCAGCCATTTTAGATTCATTCGGAAGCTGCATTGTTAGTGAGAGTAGGGACAGTGTAGCTGCTGGTGATTTAATAGGGATTTAATAGGGAAATTGATAGCTAGTGTATTCAGTGTCCACTACAGTCCTGAAGGACTCATCTGATCTCTGCTGTAAGGACAGCACCCCAAAAACCCCTTTTAAGGGCTAGAACATAATTTATTTTTATTTTTTTCCTGTGTAATCTAATTGCAGTTGCCTGCCTGCCAAGCCACTTGCCCAGTGCCACCACTCATATCTGGTGTAACAGTAGTGTAAATTTAAAAAAAAAAAAAAAATTGACTGTGAAACATCAGTCTGCTAGTGTAATCTAATTGCAGTTGCCTGCTTGCCAGCGTGTGTGCCAGGGCCACTTGCCCAGTGCCACCACTCATATCTGGTGTAACAGTAGTGTAAATTTAAAAAAAAAAAAATTTGACTGTGAAACATCAGTCTGCTTGTGTAATCTAATTGCAGTTGCCTGCCTGCCAGCGTGTGTGCCAGGCCCACTTGCCCAGTGCCACCACTCATATCTGGTGTAACAGTAGTGTAAATTTAAAAAAAAAAATACTTTTTTGACTGTGAAACATCAGTCTGCTAGTGTAATCTAATTGCAGTTGCCTGCCTGCCTGCCAGCGTGTGTGCCAGGCCCACTTGCCCAGTGCCACCACTCATATCTGGTGTAACAGTAGTGTAAATTTAAAAAAAAAAAATTTGACTGTGAAACATCAGACTGCTTGTGTAATCTAATTGCAGTTGCCTGCCTGCCAGCGTGTGTGCCAGGCCCACTTGCCCAGTGCCACCACTCATATCTGCTTTAACAGTAGCGTAAATTAAAAAAAAAACTTTTTTGACTGTGAAACATCAGTCTGCTTGTGTAATCTAATTGCAGTTGCCTGCCTGCCAGCATGTGTGCCAGCCTCACAGCGTATACTGTGCCCACTTGCCCAGTGCCACCACTCATATCTGGTATAACAGTAGTGTAAATTTAAAAACAAAAAACTTTTTGGACTTTGAAACATCAGTCTGCTTTTTTGTGTCAGGCTCACCGCTTATACTGGGCCCACTTGCCCAGTGCCACCACTCATATCTTGTTTAATAGTAGTGTAAGTGTACATTTAAAAAAATAAAAACTTTTTGGACTGTGAAACATCAGTCTGCTTTTTTGTGTCAGGCTCACAGTGTATACTGTGCCCACTTGTCCAGTCCCACCACTCATATCTTGTTTAATAGTAGTGTAAGTGTACATTTAAAAAAATAAAAACTTTTTGGACTGTGAAACATCAGTCTGCTTTTTTGTGTGCCAGGCTCACAGCGTATACTGTGCCCACTTGCCCAGTGCCACCACTCATATCTTGTTTAATAGTAGTGTAAGTGTACATTTAAAAACAAAAAAAACTTTTTGGACTGTGAAACATCAGTCTGCTTTTTTGTGTCAGGCTCACAGCTTATACTGGGCCCACTTGCCCAGTGCCACCACTCATATCTTGTTTAATAGTAGTGTAAGTGTACATTTTAAAAAATAAAAACTTTTTGGACTGTGAAACATCAGTCTGCTTTTTTGTATCAGGCTCACAGCGTATACTGTGCCCACTTGCCCAGTGCCACCACTCATATCTTGTTTAATAGTAGTGTAAGTGTACATTTAAAAACAAAAAAAACTTTTTGGACTGTGAAACATCAGTCTGCTTTTTTGTTTCAGGCTCACAGCTTATACTGTGCCCACTTGCCCAGTGCCACCACTCATATCATAGCACCACAGCCGCTTCATCCCCCAAAATAAAAACACCCCCAATCTAAAATCGTAAAAGGGCCTTTTGTAGGGCATTGCCCTAAGTTAAACAGCTCTTCTACTTAAAAAAAATACCAATTACTCCCTAACAGTAAAATCCCCCACCCAACCAACCCCCCAAAATAAAAAACCTAACACTCAAAAAACCTAAGCTATCCATTGCCCCTAAAGGGGCATTTGTATGGGCATTGCGCTAAGCCCCAAATAGGAACTCAATGTTCCTGAAGTCCGGCGGTGAACGTCTACTTCCAGGCGGTTCCATCATCTTCTATCTTTATCTGGAGCGAAGGCAGCATGGAGCAGAGGTGGAGAGCGGTCTACCCCCATCCGCAGATCCGGAGCTGCGGTCCTCAGCGGCATGGAGGCTCCTCTTCATCCGATCTCCAGCGTACACTGAAAATTTAATGTAAGTTCCCTTATTCAATTTGGGGTAACTTGCATTCCTGTTGGATTAAATTTTGAAATCAGCCAATAGGATTAGAGCTACTGAAATCCTATTGGCTGTTCAAATCAGCCAATAAGATTTTAGTAGCTCTCATCCTATTGGCTGATTTCAACATTTCAGCCAACAGAAATGCAAGGTGCCACAATAAATATGGGGTACCTTGCATTCAATCTTCAGTGTGCGACGGATGATCGCATTAAGAGGAGCCTCCACGCAGCTGGGGGCTGCTGAAGACCACTGCTGAGGACCGCCGCTGAGGACCCGTGCATCATGGAAGCCTGCTTCGCACATCCGCTCTGCACTGCCTTCGCTCCAGATGAAGATAGAAGATGATGGAGCCGCCTGGAAGAAGACCTTTTCTGACAGACTTCTTTCACCACATTGCCATTTTCGGAATCCACCAGGTGGATTCTTTTGGCTGCCTTGTGCAGCCAACATTCCTTTGAGGAAGCGTGCGCAACTGGCGACACAGACGGACGCGTTACAAACATGATTATAGTATAGATATTTTTTTCAGCAGATTCAAACTATATTATTATTTTTTTCTACATCACGAAATGTGAGAGAACTCTACAACAAAATGTGTGAAAATAATATATATTTTTATTAAAATTTGAATAAACAAGATTGTAAAAAACAAGAATGGGTTATTCTCATATAAATATGGGCTTTGGGTATAGTTATATAACTTTGATGTGCACATTGGGCCCCCATGCAAGTTTAACAACTTCCAATTTACTTCCATTTACAAAATATGTTTTCTTATATTTACACTTTTTGAGTCACCATCTCCTACTGAGCATGTAAAAGATTTCACAGAATATACGTATAGGCATATATGATTGGCGGATGGTTGTCACATGATACAGGGGGAGTCGAAATAGACATAACTTTAAAATTTGTCAGAAAACAATCTACTATTCATTTGAAGTTCAGACTAAGTTCTATTGCATTGTCTTGTTATCTTGCATTTGTACAAATCTACAGTATTAACCGGTCCTTTAAATAAATGCACATTTATTTGGCCTCTTGGCTACCTGATATTCCTGGCTAGGTGCCCGAGGTTGTGAGTACCTCCCTAAAGCCCTCCCCGATGACAATACCTAATCCTCATCCACACTTAAAACTGAAGGGGTTAAAAGGTAGAAATACATGTAATACATTTTTTTTATTATTGACACGTGATCATTATTGGGGATATTATCAGCCCTGGAGTAAAAAGTTTTTCAATATAAATAAATATGAAATATTTTCCTCATCTATCTAATAAACGGCAAACATGCCCAATTATATCCCTTTAAGATACTACCCACACAATGGAAACATAAATTTAAAGTAACTATTAATTTTACATTTTTTTCAGATTATCACACTGTCTAGCAAATGGAACCAATTATTGCTTCATAAATAATAATCTTAAAAATGATCCTTAATAGAGGCATTATCAACCAAGTATTAATCCTAAAAAAGCAGACTGGCAGGACGTAAACATCTTTATTATTTATAAAGCTTGCCCTTTTCATAACATAGCTATAAACATACAATGTTTTCAAACTAACAAAGAATAATAATACACAAAAGAACAGGACCAAAGTCTTTGCAAAGGACTATTAGAATACAATTTATGCTTTTTTGATAAGCAATGGAGAACACAAACTGTAACTACCTTTACCAAAATCCTTCCCAGCTTTCCTTATCTACATAACATTTTGACACATTTCAGAAAGTTTAGAAAAAAAAACACGTAGTAGTGTAGTGCACAGTATGTTTATGAAGTTGGAAAAACATTCCAGTTAATTATAGAAGTTGTTTTCTTATGCTGCCTTTTGCACTAAACCTTTTGAAAGCTGCACTTCAACTCACACAATACAACTTCTCTGCAATAATAAACTGGTTGTTTTCTTCAAAATATGACACACACACATCCTAAAAGCCTTGTATTTGTAAAGGTTCTGTTATGAGTCATTTCACAGACCATTTATTACTGTATTTATGTAGGATTTTGCCTAGAATTTGTAGAATAATGTAAGCTTTACAAAACTTATAGAAAAAGCTATTCCTTGTTGCTTGCGACTTATAAACTCTTGTATATTGCCCTAAGGTAGTATTAGCATGATAAAGAAATAGTATAATAAGATTTACTTTTATTTTTGTAACTTTTCCTGCATAACACTTTTTGACTTCCTTCTTCATCCCTGAAATACTATCATTAAAAAAAATAATTATTCATAATATTGATAAGATTTTTAGAATCTTTCATAAGTTCTAAGATGCTCAGTTTATATTTATTCTGGATATGTCTACAAATATATAAGCTTGTATTTCAGGCCTTATAGTTAGTGATGTCCCGAACTGTTCGCCCACGAACGGTTCACAGCGAACATAGCTTGTTCGCGTTCGCGTTTGTGGGCGATCCGCCCCTATGTGTCATCATTGAGGAAACTTTGACCCTGTATGTCACAGCCGTCTGACACATTAGAGCCAATCAACATCAGACACTCCCTCACAGACCCTCCCAGCTACTCGGAATCCGCCATTTTAGACTCATAACGACCTTGCTTTCTTAATGAGAGGACGTGTTGTGTTTTTGCTCCTGACATTAATAGGAAAAACATAGCTTGGCTAGTGTATTTACAGTCCAGAAGGACTCCACTCATCTCTGCTGCAAGCACAGCACCCCAAAAAGCCCTTTTTAGGGCTATATTTCGTGCCGTTTTTTTTTTTTTTTTCGTTTTTTTTTTTATTAGCATTTGCCTGGCTTTCAGGCTGTGTGTTTAAGGCTCACAGCATATGCTGCTGTGATTACTGTCACCACTGGTATCTCCCTAACAACATTAGTTTAAATTTAACTAACCAAAAAATTTAATTATTTTGCTAGTGTCATTTTTTGTCATTTTCTATCAGGCCTGTGTCACACAGCATATACTTTGGTTCATTGCTCTGTGCCAGCCACCAGTGTTAATATCCGTTTATAACATTATTTTAAATTTAAAAAAAAAAAATATATATTATTTTGCTAGTGTAATCTAATTACATTTACTATCAGGCCTGTGTCTGTCAGGCTCACTCAGCATTAATATACCTCATTTTTTTTTCAGTCTTTTGGTTAACTGGTCTGTGCCAGGCATCCACCCAGCACTCATATCTTCTTCACCTTAATTTAAATTTAAAAAAATAAATTTTTAAATTTGTTTGATACTGTAATCTAATATAATTTTCTATCAGGCCTGTGTGTTTTGCTGACATACAGAGCCTACTGTGTTTACTTGCTGCGCTCCCTAGTCTATGAGCCACGACTCATATGTGTTTAACCTTTTTTTAATTTCCCCCCCCCCCAAAAAAAATAATTTAAATCATTTTTCTAGTGTAATCTAATAGTATTTTCTATCAAGCGTGTGTGTATCTGACTTACAGAGCCTACTGTTTTTAATAGCTGCCCTTCCAAGGCTAGACAGCCATGACTCATATTTATGTGCTTAACCTTTTTCTTTAAATTGCCAAAAAAAAGTCTTTAAATCATTATGCTAGTGTAATCTAATTTTATTTTCTATCAGGCCTGTGTCTAACTGTCTATCTGACTTACAAAGCATACTGTTGTTAATTGCTGCCCTATGTAGCAGCCAGCCAGTGCGACCACTCATATGTGCATTGCACTTCTTAACATTATTTTAATATTAAAATCTAAAATTTTATCAATAGCATTTCATTAACATATCTCTACCGTATATCAGAAATCTTGTCTGCAAATTTAATTGTTTTCCAAACCCACTCCGTGGGTATCCTTTGCTCTGTACCAATCCGTTTACAATACCTAGGTTTCAAAATGGCGCTTTAAACACAATGTTATTGGTTTAAGTATTTTGAACACTCAGTGCTGAAAATAGTGGGCAGGATACCGTGACATCATCGGCGAATAAAAGATATAACTTTTAGAACGTTATGAAACTTCGTTTTGGAGAAAATATAGGTCAGTAGGTTTTAATTAATGTTTATTAACTTTAACCCCTTAACGACCGAGGACGTGCAGGGTACGTCCTCAAAAAAAAGGCAGTTAATGCCTGAGAACGTACCCTGCACGTCCTCGGTTTGGAAAGCAGCTGGAAGCGATCCTGCTCGCTTCCAGCTGCTTTCCGGTTATTGCAGTGATGCCTCGATATGGAGGCATCCTGCAATAACTTTTTTAAGCCATCCGGTGCAGAGAGAGCCACTCTCTGCACCGGATGCGCGCGCGTGCACGGGAGGGCGGGCGCGTGCACGGGGAGGGAGCGGGTGGGAACCGCTACACTACAGAAAATGTGTTAATAAAAAATGTTTAAATGCCTTAATATTTTTTTTAAAAAAAAAGATCAGCAAGGTGGTGGGGGTTTGTCTGTGTGGGGGGGGAAGCTACACTACAGAAAAAAGCCAAATAAATATAAAAAAAGCACTTTTTTTTGCAAACTGGGTACTGGCAGACAGCTGCCAGTACCCAAGATGGCCCCCAATGAGGCAGAGGGGATGGTCAGAGAGCGGTTTTGGGGGGGATCAGGGAGGTTGGGTGCTAAGGGGGGGATCCTACACCCTAGCATATGTAAATATGCTAAAAAAATTATTATTTTTTTAAAAAAACCCTTTTATTTTAGTACTGGCAGACTTTCTGCCAGTACTTAAGATGGCGGGGACAATTGTGGGGTGGGGGAGGGAAGGGAGCTGTTTGGGAGGGATCAGGGGGTGGGATGTGTCAGGTGGGAGGCTGATCTCTACACTAAAGCTAAAATTAATCCTGCAAGCTCCCTACAAACTCCCTAATTAACCCCTTCACTGCTAGCCAGAATACACGTGTGAGGCGCAGCAGGATTTAGCAGCCTTCTAATTACCAGAAAGCAACGCCAAAGTCATATATGTCTGCTATTTCTGAACAAAGGGGATCCCAGACAAGTATTTACAACCATTTGTGCCATAATTGCACAAGCTGTTTGTAAATTATTTCAGTGAGAAACCTAAAATTGTGAAAAATTTAACTTTTTTTTCAATTTGATCGCATTTGGCGGTGAAATGGTGGCATGAAATATACCAAAATGTGCCTAGATCAATACTTGGGGTTGTCTACTATACTACACTAAAGCTAAAATTAACCTTACAAGCTCCCTAAAAGCTCCCTAATTAACCCCTTAACTGCTGGGCATAATACACTTGTGGTGCGCAGTGGCATTTAGCGGCCTTCTAATTACCAAAAAGCAACGCCAAAGCCATATATGTCTGCTATTTCTGAACAAAGGGGATCCCAGAGAAGAATTTACAACCATTTATGCCATAATTGCACAAGTTGTTTGTAAATAATTTCAGTGAGAAACCAAAAGTTTGTGAAAAAATTTGTGAAAAAGTGAACGATTTTTTGTATTTGATCGCATTTGGCGGTGAAATGGTGGTATGAAATATACCAAAATTGTCCTAGATCAATACTTTGGGATGTCTACTAAAAAAAAATATATACATGTCAAGGGATATTCAGGGATTCCTGAAAGATATTAGTGTTCTAATGTAACTAGAGCTAATTTTGGAAAAAAGTGGTTTGGAAATAGCAAAGTGCTACTTGTATTTATGGCCCTATAACTTGCAAAAAAAGCAAAGAACATGTAAACATTGGGTATTTCTAAACTCAGAACAAAATTTTGAAACTATTTAGCATGGGTGTTTTTTGGTGGTTGTAGATATGTAACAGATTTTGGGGGTCAAAGTTAGAAAAAGTGTGTTTTTTTCAATTTTTCCTCATATTTTATATTTTTTTTTATAGTAAATTATAAGATATGATGAAAATAATGGTATCTTTAGAAAGTCCATTTAGTGGCGAGAAAAACGGTATATAATATGTGTGGGTACAGTAAATGAGTAAGAAGAAAATTACAGCTAAACACAAACACCGCAAAAATGTAAAAATAGCCTTGGTCCCAAACGGACAGAAAATGGAAAAGTGCTGTGGTCATTAAGGGGTTAATATGTTAGTTGTTTAGCTTAAAAATGATAACAGAAAGTAATCCTTTAATTTTCTATTAGGCCTGTGTTTTTGTCACTTACACAGCATACTGTGTTAAATTGCTGCCCTACCTACCATCCACGACTCATATCTGCCAGCCTGTGTGCCAGGCCCAACTAGCCAATTAGTGGCACCAATCATAATTCTTGTAACAGTATATAAAAAAATAAAAATCATAATTTTTTGGACTGCAAATATTCAGTCTCCTAGTGTCCTTGAATTGCATTTACCTCCTGTCTGCCAGCCTTTTGTGCCAGGCTGTCTTGCCAACTATTTACACCAATCCTAATTGTTGTCACAGTATAGTTACTAATTAAAATTAAAAAATATTTGATTGTTGATCTTAATCCTCAGTTTGCTTGTGCCCTAGAATTGCACTTTTCTACTGCCTTCCAAGCCTGTGTGCCAGGCCTACTTGGAAAATATTTACACCAATCATATTTGTTGTCACAGTATTCTTATTAATTAAAAGTTAAACTTTTGCGTAATATTTGTGGCGAATCCTCAGTTTGCTGGTGCCAGTGAATTGCACTTTCCTCCTGCCTTGCAGCCTGCTGTGTACCAGGCCCACCTAGCCAATTATTGCCAGCAATCCTATTTCTTTTAACAGTATTGCCAAAATGGTCAATCATCACTGTTTTGACTGTCAGTATTCAGTCTCCTAGTGTCCTTGAATTGCATTTACCTCCTGCCTGCCAGCCTTTTGTGCTATGTAATCTATGTATCTATCTATCTATCAAATCTATCTATCTCGTGGTTGTGCAAGTGGACTGTTTGCGGTTGATTGCGGTGCGTAACACTTGGAGTTTGCTCTGTCACTGTGATGCGGCCGTAACCCTTACACTACCTGATAGATACGACATCATAACTGATGTTTTCAAGCACGTTATTGCAAACAATTTGGGAATGTTAGTTGATTTAGGCCCTTTATGGGTTAAAAGCACACTCTGCATAAACTATGTAATTTTCCATGGGAGTTTTGCCATGGATCCCCCTCCAGCATGCCACAGTCCAGGTGTTAGTACCCTTGAAGCAACTTTTCCATCACTATTGTAGCCAGAAAGAGTCCTTGTAGGTTTTAAAGTTCGCCTGCCTATTGAATTCAATGGCGAAAATTTTAGGTTCGCGACATCACTACTTATAGTTATTGCAGAGTTTTTACATTCAAACCCTCCATCTTAATCTATCTGTAAACTACATGAAAACCCATTTATCTAATGCACAGGGAAAACTGAACAACGGAATACCAGTTGGCCAGACATTAAGAATACCAAGAGAATAAAGCAAATTTGATGGTAAAAGTAAATTGAAAAGTTGTTTAAAATGCCATGCCCTATCTGAATCATGAAAGTTTAATTTTGACTTGATGGTCCCTTTAATTAATATTGTTTAAATGACAAAAAAACTGCAATCAAACATACATGGCTAAAATCAGCTCTTCTGAATTAGTTTGTCCATCTCCATGAAGTTCAAGCCCATGGTCATTTATTGTTTGCTCCCCTTCTTTAAAGTAAACAACATTTCTCCTGTCTTTGGATTCAGGATTCTGTGGCCTTTACATCATCTCTCATATCCAGTCATGACACCCATCTCAGTTCTGTTGTCAAGTTTGGACCTTTTATGAGCTGGAACAACTGCATAAACTTTGGACCCAAATGCCTTGATGTGTTTAATGTTAGGTGTTCTGCCAAACCAAAGTTCAAAGGGAGTTATATTTGTTGCTTTTGTAGGTAGTCTATTTTGTAAATATGTAGCTGTCATAACTGCATCAGCCCAGTTTTTGTGTGGCAACTGTGAATCTATCAGCATCCACCTGACCATCTCAATTAAAGAGTGATTCTTTGGGGTAGATTTATTAATGGTCAAGTGGACATGATTTGCTGTAGCGAATCATATCCGCTCAACCTCGCTAAATGCCGGCAGTTTACGCTGTCTGCATTTAACATTGCACAAGCATTTCTGGTGAAATGCTTGTGCAATGCCGCTCCCTGCTCACTGGTGGCTAATTCGCTGCTAGCAGGGGCTGTCAATCATTACAATCGGATCGTGATGATTGAAGTTAAGGACCACTGTTTCTTAACTTGCGTTTCTGGCAGACCAGAAACGATGGGGCATCGATGCAGCATCAGCTGCTTAATAAATTGACCCCTCTATCTCATCTACACCATTCTGTTCTGGACTGTATGGTATTGTGTGCAAGCTTTCTCTTCTAAATATGCTGCAATATGGTGTGACATCTACTAACCACCCTTGTCTGTTAGAAGTGCTTGAGACTTTCTTCGAAACTGGTTCTCAACACCTACAATGAAGGTCTTCAACTTCTCTATAGTTTCTACTGTCTTTAATGAGCTAAGTCACACAATATCTAGAATAATCATCAATACGTTAGTATATACTTATTATATGTATAGGACCACATTTATCTGAGTGAATGAGTTGCAGAGGCTTTATTGAGTTCCTTTTACTCTGTTTTGGAAAAGGGGGACTTATACCTTTTCCAATTAGACAACATTCACATGCTTCACTGTTAAAATCCTTTTAACAAGGTTTTTTTTCTATTCCTCTCACCAAACCTTTATTCAGTAGATCAGAAATTGCCTCTGTGTCCAAGTCTTTTATATCATAGATAGATACAATGTGAACTTGAGCAATTCTTGGCTATGTTGTTTTTTTCTTCTTGTGTGTTTAATACAAATAAACCATTAATTTCAAAACTGTGTGCAATCAAAAGACATTTTTTTGTTATTTTACATTTATTACGATAAAGTCCACATTATATCCACGCTTGGTTAATGCTGAAACACTGAGCGGATTATCTGCAAATTCAGGTAAGTAAATTATATTACATTTTAAACTTTGTTGTTAAATGTTTTTTTCTTTTGTAACACATTTCAAGCAATATTCTCCCTTTCCTTGTACTGCCAGTGTGCTCACCATTTCTGTAAAATGATTGTCTAATTCTTTAAAGAAATTAGAATCTTTGCACATATGGGATGTTGTACCCAAATCAATAATCGAGTGATTTTAAATAACTATGGCCTCTATTTAACAAAGTCTGGCGGACCTGATCCGACAGTGCGGATTAGGTCCGCCAGACCTCGCTGAATACGGAGAGCAATACGCTCTCCGTATTCAGCATTGCACCAGCAGCTCACAAGAGCTGCTGGTGCAACGCCGCCCCCTGCAAACTCGCGGCCAATGGGCCGCCAGCAGGGAGATGTCAATCAACCCGATCGTACTCGATCGGGTTGGATTCCGGGGATGTCTGTCCGCCTGCTCAGAGCCGGTGGACAGGGTTATGGAGCAGCGGTCTATGTGCCTGCGGGCTCGCCAGAAACACGGGGCATCAAGCTCCATTCGGATAGATAGGCCCCTATATCTGCCTTTTCTTGAAAAATTAAAACATTTTTACTGTGCTCTCTGCTGCCATCTAAAGGCCTTTTCTTGTCTGTGGTAGTTGTTTTCCAGCAGTTTCTAGCAAAATGGGATTTATCTCCACAAATAAAACTTTTCTTATTTTATCCCCTTTTGTATTCAAATGTTTTACTCTGGCTTCTGTGATAAGATAATCTGTTTTCGTTGATATCCTTAGCAGTGTTTTGTATAGAAAATGCTTGTGTTTCACCTCTTCCTGAATTTTCAGCTCTCCTGACTCTTCTTTAAAGGGACACTGAAGCCACATTTTTTATTTTGTGATTCAGATAGAGCACGCAATTTTAAAACACATTCTATATTTACCCCTATTATCAATTTTTCTTCTTACTCTTGCTTTCTTTACTTGAAAAAGGCATTTAAGCTATTTTTTGGTTCAGGACAATGGAAAGAACTTGTTTATTGGTAGGTGAATTTACCCACCAATCAGCAAGAACAACATAGTGTGTTCATCAAAATGGGCCGGCATCTAAACTTACATTCTTGCATTTCAAATAAAGATACCAAGAGAATGAAAAGAATTTGATAATAGGAGTAAATTAGAAAGTTGCTTAAAATTGCATGCTCTATCTGAATCATGATAGAAAAAATGTGGGTTCAGTGTCCCTTTAAAGGGACATTATACACTAGATTTTTCTTTGCATAATTTTTTTTGTAGATTAACTATTTATATTGCCCATACAGTTTTGTTTTGTTTTTAAATCTAGAGTTTTGCTTATTTTTAAATAACATTTTTCTGATTTTCAGACTCCTAACCAAGCCCCAAAGTTTTAGAAGTATACTGATGTATACCTCATCCAGCTTGCTCCTGTTTCTTTAAAGGGTCTTTTCATATGCAGGGGAGGGGGGGAGTGTCTGCTGTTTTTGGTATACAGCTACTTTCAGTAGGTGTTCCAGCAAAACTTTTCAACAGAGCTAAACTGGGAGCTTCTAAGTAAGTTTTTATAAGGTTTTACACTGGATTTTTAGATCAGTATCTGTGCATATTATTCTTTACTGTAACATCTATTACATGCAGTTATATGAAAATTGGTGTATACTGGCCCTCTAAGATTGGAAGTAACATATTTTATATAGAGATTATCTCTAGTTTCTAGTGTATGAATTAATGAATTGTAGCTTTCTGGAAGACTTGATACAATTAGGAATACTGTGTCTTCTTCATCAAATTTCTTTCCAGCAAATTATAAATGGTCAAGTAACTCTGACATATGATTCAGATATTTCTCTAGGTCTTTTCCCTCAGAGAGCTTCAAATTAAACAGTTTTCTAAATAGATAGTCTTTCATTTAGCCTTTCCATAATTCTTTGGCTGTGTTAAAGTTTCTAATGTGGCATAAATCACTGTTAATAAGTGGAGATCTCAGCTCTTGTTTTTATGTCCTTTTCCTCCCACTGGATTCTTTCTGCATCAACTGCTGGTGGGGACTCTTCCACTGTGTCCCAGAGATCCTTTCACTCAAGCTTATTCTGCATCCTGAACTTCCATACTAGGTCATTTGTAGATGTGAGGACAGACACAGCAGCTCCCATAACAGTCACAGCTCCAGTGTATGTGGCCATCCTGACTGCTCTTAATTCTTCCTTGTAACTTCTATCTGGGCCCATAACTTAAACATATTTAATGAAAGTACAACATGAGTCAGTAGTGAACATGGCAGTGTAGAGAGGAAGAGAGAGGAAGTAAGGCAAGAATATACTTCCCCTCCAGTACCATAAAGACTACAGAGGACAGTCAATACAATATTACTAAAAGTATGTCCTCCAATATATTCAGATTAGGCACCAGCAATTATTTCTAACACACAATGCAATATTGTATCAGTAGTTAAAAACTTGCTACTGCGAGGTGGAGCCAACAGCTTAACAGAGAAGTCGTGTTCTATAGAGCTCCTGCTGAAATTTATTTAAAATAACAGAAAATTGGAGCTACTCTTTTGTAATTATCTCTAAAAACTAATTCTGAGTGACAGAAGTGCCCTTACAATATTAGTGGCCGTTTTTACCTCATTTATACTACCGGATTATACCCCAGATGTCTGCTGCAGACTGGGAAACACCCGAGTCTTTGGGGCCTACGCATCCTACCCCATCTAGGATGGAGGAAGATACCTCTGCTATTTTTGAAGCTCTGCGGGTGTTCAGCTTACAGATGCTGATAAGTTTCAATGATTTATCAATCAGCCTACAGAATGTCACTACGCCACGGATGATCCCGACGCAGGACGAATGGAGGGGTGTAGATCCCCCGGCCTGCAGTAACCAGCCTCTCGAGCGTGTGAAGCAGCTTACGGAGCCTAGAGCAGTTCTTAGTGCTGATAAGCCCGGTAAACCTGCGGGTTCTACCCTACCATACAATGACTCTGATACCATACATCCCATCAATCTACTGAAAGGCCCTTTCGATCCGGGAGGCTGATTGCTACTTGGTCTGCAGGGTAAGACTGAGGGACTTTGATGTAAATTAGACCGCTTATCACATTTCAGTCAGTACTGAGGTCCTGATGTGGGATATGTACCGAGATGACCACAGTCTATCTACATTTAGCCCACGTAACATAGGACTCACTACTGATAGAACTTTATAACCTACTACAAACTGATCTGGGTTACCCGTATAATAACGGTCTCTAGCTTCCATATTACCTCAACCTTAAGTCAGAACCTGGATCCTTGGGACGCTGAGAATTTGATGTTAGTGGCAAGTTTGGGGAACTTGTTTTCATTTTCAGGATACTGAACTTTGGACATGTCTTACAATTATAAGGGACGGGCTGCTGTTTATGTTTTATGTGTGTCTCTACACTCTTATTTGAGACGTCCTGCTTAATGCCATGCGCTTGTTCACATGCAGCCGCACTAATCTCTTGTGTTTAGCGCATAGCTCATGATGTAATTATTTCCTTACAGTTATTGTGTATGAGAGAGTATCCTTATACTAAAACAGTCTACACCAGGGGTGTCCAAACTTTGCTCTCCAGAGGTTTTGGAACTACATTTCCCATGATGCTCAGCTAGATAAAATGCTGGCTGAGCATCATCGGAAATGTAGTTCCAAAACCTCTGGAGAGCAAAGTTTGGACACCCCTGGTCTACACTGACCAACTAGGATACTTTTTTTATATGCCCTATTTGAGTTATATAAAGACTATGGCATAATCGTATAACTCTACACTACCATTCTACCTACGTTTGCCTATAGGTCCGTATACATGTGAGAATGTACAGTATCACTGTGTTCATGACACCCCTTCCTGTTGTAGAGTTATCTAAGTTTTTCTATCTATTTGCCAGCACACAGAAGCCCAACACTAGAATATTAGGGAACCACTATTGGCACTCTGCATTCATACCAGCTTAAACATAGCTATCTCTGGAATAATTAAACTGTATGCAACCTCCCTACCCTATTGTCACTGCGATAGAAACTGAATGCTAGAACTAAACATGTGCCCACAGGGTATGTGTGCTCCTAAGTACAGGGTTAATTGCTAAACACATCTTGTTATCTAGTTTTTGTTCATATATACAGCCACGGTGAGATACGTATAATATATTTAGTCAGTTGGCTAATAGACGTTAGATGAGCTATATAGTTTGATGTTTTACATTTATAAGCTCAGTGTTAAGGTGATCAGTATAGTTCATATAGTTTCAACTCAGATGTCTCAATATTTTAATAGCTGTTGAGATTTAACTTTTTTGTATTAATACTAAGCAAGCATCTGAGCAAGCATATGCATCCTGGCTATAGTGTATCTTACAAGAGTCTATTGCTACTTACTGTATTTGCATGTTTAAATATGCCTCATTGCTCCTTCTGCCTGAGTACTAAGGTTTAGCTAAACCGGCTTACATCTATCTTAATATATGGTTATCTTATCCTAACTATACTAGCCCCTAGTCCTGAACTGTATACATAAGCTTGATACCCACGATTTATTTACCCATTTTAATACTAACTGTCCCAACTCAGGAGCTTAAATTCCATACTGTTCTGAACAGAATTATATTCCCTTTGCACTAGATAAGGATTATAGTTAAATGTATTTTGAATCCCATCATACGAACACCTGTTACAATTTAATCACTATGCTAGACCCCCTAACCTTACATAGCTTGTCTCTTGAGTACTCCTGTAGCCCCCAGTAGGGAATTGAGCATTAAAACTTCTCCCTTCTATCTATGTAAGAGACTAGCAAACAGTTTCTACTTCCATTCCTCAATGTTTGAAATATAGCCATCTTTAAATTTGGTCCCTTATCTTTGCTATATCTTTGGTGTCTGGTTTAATGTCCTGGTTGGATCCATGAGGCATACATTAAGTTAGTTCCAATATAACTTGCTAACAGACATAAATCAGTTCTCTTACAGTATATATCCTGCTGCTACCCTAAATGTTTAAACCTATCTTAGATGTTGAGTTTGTTTGTACTTGTTTGAAAACACGCTACTTAAATATCTCCAAACAATACTTTTCAGTTTGAGAGCCGGCATTAGTTCTACAGAGGTCTCTCAATACATGTTATAAAGGTTACTGCTGGGCTGTGTTAACTGGGAAAGCACGGCTCAGCATATCAGATAAATTAATGATCTTAGTTTGGATATATATGTAGTAACTAACAGTATACATGGTGTTGGAGATATCTGACTATGTGGGTGCTTTATTTATCTGTCTCTGTTTTTCATATACTTAGTTATCCCCCCCTGTTTGTATCCTTCTTAGGAACCTTCCCTTATTTTTACATACCCCAGCTTAAATTTACTCACGTTGTGATTAGATGGTAGTTATATTTCGTAGTGCATGTTAAAGATTTGTGTTTTCAGGGTATTTATGAATCTGACATACTAACTGGCTCCGCCCTCCATCCCCCTATTCTATTTTGAGCGGCTCTCGTCCGCTGCATCCCCCTTCCCCATAAAACTATAGAGCTACCTCCTCCCTAGCCTTAACCTTATCTGAATAGATACCTTACTCTTCTTCTTATATAGCTGGGAGAGGACCATTCTTGTTTATATTATATTTATAATACTCTATAACAAAACTGAAGTCTCTCTATGAGATATCCCACATTTTATAGTAATGCTTGAGATATTGGAATGCATTACTTTGCTAATTATGCTGTGTATACATTGATCTGTAAACGTTTTGGGGCATACCCTATATCCTGTATTTGTTTATGACTTCAATAAAAATCATTTAAAAAAAAAACAAAAAAAAAACTTGCTACTGCAAATGCATTTTTAACTGAAAAGCTCTAGAAAAGAAGTTTAGCGTGATAAATGCCAGTTTTCAAAATATAAACAGTTTTTGAAACTGACACATACAATAGCCCATTCACACCTCTTAAGTTTAAAGCAACGCTCTATTCATGAAACTCCTTTGTTCAAGGACAAAACTTATTTACATGTGTGACATCATCCCATTGTCATCACAAGACACCCCCAAACTCAGTATCTACATGAATGTCATATGTACATCTACAAATATCATGATTTTATATTTCATATATGAATGTATTTCTTACTTGCACTTGCTTAAAGGGACACTGAATCCAAATTTTTTCTTTTGTGATTCAAATAGAGCATGCAATTTTAAGCAACTTTATAATTTACTCCTATTATCAATTTTTCTTCGTTCTCTTGCTATCTTTATTTTTTTTAAAAAAGGCATCTAAGTTTTTTTTGTATTCAGAACTCTGGACAGAACTTTTTTATTGATGGATGAATTTATCCACCAATCAGCAGGGACAACCCAGGTTGATCACCAAAAATGGGCCGGCATCTAAACTTACATTCTTGCATTTCAAGAAAGATACCAAGAGAATGAATATAATTTGATAATAGGAGTAAATTAAAAAGTTGATTAAAATTCCATGCTCTATCTGAATCACGAAAGAAAAAATTTGGGTTCAGTGTCCCTTTAATATAGCCTCCAATAAGCAAGCGCAATCCAGGGTGCTGAACCTTAAAATGGGCTGGCTCCTAAGCGTTAAATTCCTGCTTTTTAAATAAAGATAGTTAGAGAATGAAGAAAATGTAATAATAAGAGTAAATTAGAAAGTTGCTTCAAATCGCATGCTCTGTCTGAATCATGAAATAATAAATTTGGATTTACTATCCCTTTAATGATGATTATTAGTCATAAAATGAATAGTCCTATAATGAATAGTTCTGTAATGTTACCTACATACATTTTGATGCTTTGGTAAACAGTTATTGTCAACTTGGAGTTCCATTGACAATTTTGGAGGCAAACATATTATATACATTAAAAATCTGTTAAAATCTGATAGCGCTCAACCTTGTGTCTGTAGCTCCTAGTATTGTGGGTACCAGCTCCCCCAAAAAGGTGAATGTATTGCTAAAAATAAATACACAGAGCGCCTCCTAAAAAGCTAAGACACTAGTAGTGACAAGATTATTTAAATAAAAAATATATTGAAATTCTATAGGGGTATATCAAATATTTTATAAGCTACTTATAGCTAAAATATACAAACAAGATACAAAAGTGGATCCACTTAAAATTAACAATAAAATATGCATATATCTATATAAAAAACAATACAATTGATGTTAAAAACCACAACAATATACAATCTTAATCACAAAATAAATTACAATAAAACAGCTGTTGATGGTTGGATAAAAAATATAAATATATAAAAACATCAATTTACTGAGTAGGTGTCCATAAATATGTAGGTCCCAAACTTTAAATTCTTTCCAGAGAGTGAATGTCCAATATGAAGATTCTATTTTAAAACAGTTATCCTTATATATCCCTCGATAAACGGTGAATTGATGAAGTGTGTAAAAAAGAAAAACGTAGTGGTTTTCAAATCAAATTTCAAAAATTATTGTGAATATCCAAAAAATCCTGAAAAGATGATGTGATGAAGTGGGCGTGAATAATCAAAAATGTGTGTACACAAAAATGAAAAAAGAAAAAGGAAAAAATGTGAAAAAATAATCCAAATGAATATTTAGGATGTGTTAAAGTGAATAACACACTTATAAAGTGACCCTTATGTGAATACAAGATGTGAAGAGATGCTCCTAAAAAGTTATTCCTGTGTGTAAACGATGAAAAAATACAGAAATGGATCCTATGTCTCAGGGATCAATTCATTCAAAGATATACCATATATGTCAACACGTTTCGGCCCTAAGAACTGGGCCTTTATCAAGACTACTTTTTAACCACAATTGTATTGTTTTTTTATATAGATATATGCATATTTTATTGTTAATTTTAAGTGGATCCACTTTTGTATCTTGTTTGTATATTTTAGCTATAAGTAGCTTATAAAATATTTTATATACCCCTATAGAATTTCAATATATTTTTTATTTAAATAATCTTGTCACTACTAGTGTCTTAGCTTTTTAGGAGGCGCTCTGTGTATTTATTTTTAGCACTATATTATATACATTATTTGCCAGTTTATATAATTAATTATGCAGTTTTCTGAAATAGTTATTATTATTATCAGTTATTTGTAGTGCACCAACAGATTCCGCAGTGCTATAAACATAGGCATGATATGCAAAAGTGACATTTATAGGGATCAAGTGGGTAGAGGGCCCTGCTGAGAGCTGCACTATTGTAGTCAGCTCTTATGAAGGTGATCTACAAACAGCTGGGCTCATAGGCTTACACGCTAGGGGTGTTCAATTAGATAACATAGGAGGAGAGGAACTGGGGTTAGAAAAGGTTAGTGTAGGTTGTATGCATCCCTGAACAGTAGAGTCTTTAGGGAGCTCTTGAAACTTTCAAAACTAGGTGATAGTCTTGTGAAGTGAGGCAGAGAGTTCCACAAGATAGGGGCCAGTCTGGAGAGGTCCTGTAGACAGGAGTGTGATGAGGTAACAAGAGAGGAGAAGGTTGTGAGCAGAGTGAAGGGGCTGGGAGGGAGAGTATCTGGAGACAAGGTCTGAGATATAGGGGGAGCAGTGAAGTTGAGGGCCTTGTATGTCAGAGTCAGAACTTTGTGTTTAATTCTGGAGGCTAGAGGAAGCCAGTGAAGGGATTGGCAGAAAGGTGCAGCAAAAGAAAAGTGGCATGTATAGAAGACAAGCCTGGCAGAGGCATTCATTATGGATTGTAAAGGAGCTAGTCGGCAGCTAGGGAGAGTATAGAGTTGCAGTAGTTAAGGCGGAAAAGGATGAGAGTGGATTAAAATCTTAGTTGTGTCTTGTGTAAGGAAATGTTGAATTTTAGAGATGTTTTTAAGGTTAAAGTGGCAGGAATTGGCCAAAGACTGAATGTGAGAAGTGAAGTGTGACCCCAAGATATCTGGCATGTGGGGTAGGGGTACTGATGGAGTTATCAACAGTTATAAGGAGCTCAGTTTTGGAGAAATTTAGCTTAAAGGGACACTGAACCCACATTTTTTTCTTTCATGATTCAGAAAGAGCATGCATCTTTAAAGCAACTTTCTAATTTACTCCTATTATCATATTTTTTTAATTATCTTGCTATCTTTATTTGAAAAAGAAGGCATCTAAGCTTTTATTTTGTTCAGAACTCTGAACAGCGATTTTTTATTGGTGGATGAATTTATCCACCAATCAGCAAGGACTACCCAGGTTGTTCAACAAAAATGGGCCGGCATCTAAACTTACATTCTTGCATTTCAAATAAAGATACCAAGAGAATGAAGAAAATTTGATAATAGGAGTAAATTAGAAAGTTGCTTAAAATTTCATGCTCAATCTGAATCATGAAATAAAAAATTTGGGTTCAGTGTCCCTTTAATTTATCCACTAATCAGCAAGGACAACCCAGGTTGTTCACCAAAAATGGGCCGGCATCTAAACTTACATTCTTGCATTTCAAATAAAGATACCGTGAGAATGAAGAAAATTTGATAACAGGAGTAAATTAGAAAGTTGCTTAAAATCTCATGCTCTATCTGAATCACAAAAGAATTTTTTTTTGGTTCAGTGTCTCTTTAAGGTAGTGAGGATGACATCCAGGATGAGATATGAGAAAGACAGTTAGTGACACGCGTTAGCATGGAAGGCGATAGGTCTAGTGCAGAGAGATAGATTTGGGTGTCATCAGCATACAAATTATACTGAAATCCGTGGGACTTTATTAATGAACCTAATGATGACATGTAGATTCAGAAGAGAAGGGGACCAAGGACAGAGCCTTGCGGTACCCCAACAGAAAGTGGTAAAGGGGCAGAGGATACACCAGAGAAGGCTACACTAAACTACGGTTAGACTGGTAGGATGAGAACCATGAGAGGGCTGTTTTGCAAATCGCGAAGGTTTGATGGGTTTTGTATATAAAAAGTCAATATTCATGTGAGCACCTGATCAACTGTACAGTCTTTATATTAAATAAACGTTAAATTGTCTTCTGTTCCTTCGGATATTAGCCGGAACAGGTGGTATTGGTTAAAGACTCACCCACTCGAGGATCTCTGCCAGGTACCGCAACTGTAAAGGAGACTCGCCCGTCCACAGAGAGCGTGCATTCATAATTCGAAAAACTTCAGGCCGTAGGTTTGCTCAATCAGTGTTCCTTCATATGCCTCCGGCTTCGACACTGCTCTCCTCCTGGGCCGTTACTCCGTTTGCGGGAAACTACGGTGACTTGGCGTGTGACGTCACCGATTCTGTTTGTTCGCGGCTTCTGGATCCTCTCGCCGTTGGATCAACCACAGGTGTTGGCTTGATTACCTTGCGGATATGGAAGTGTCAATGTGCTTGCTCCGTTTCTCAAGTAACTATTTACAAAGTGATGAGCCGCACCAAAGTACTTCAATTAAAATGACTTTATTGTTGATCACAAAAACTTCACCAGGGAAGTAACAACAAAGTAGGGGGCTTGGTGGTGTGTGTGGATAACACCCAAAGAGCTATTGCTGACGCGTTTCAGCCGATAGGGCCGTAGTCGTAGCATAAAGCTCTTAATCTTAACTACCTTTAAATACCTAGTGCACAATTGTGATTGGATAAAAACAATTATCCTGGGCGTTATCCTAAACACACCTGCAAAATTTTTTTTTTTTTTATACAAAACTTCACATCATTGCAGACTTCGAAAAACCAAAAATCAACACATTATAATACATTAGTATACTCTGATTATTCCGAATTTTTGATTCGTTTCAAAACAGAAAAAGCTTTTCTAATGCTAGAATGTGATTCCTATATTTCTAGAATCAAATTTCTCACCAATATTTATTGAATCATTATTTTTATAACATTCTATTATATAATAATCTTTACTACTTAATTGTGTATATGACTACCTTAAAAATTGCTGTAATAGGAAGTGGGATTCGTTTAAGGTGTTACTATTGCTCTATGTTTCAACGCTGATTGGCATTGAATAAGCATATATTTAATATATAGTATATAAATAAATATGCAGATAAATCTTATCCATTTCACTTGGGTCATCCTGAATACACTGACCAAGAACTATTCCCAGAAATTGATGATATCAAACTCTGAATTTAAACCTAATGGTATTCTGGTTCTTAGTCTGTGTATCCAGAATGCTTCCCTTTTGGACAAGAGCTTGTCCTTGTCCCCACCCCTAGTTTTACAAGTGACTTTTTCAATGATGGTCCACCTTAAAGTATCAGCTTTTTTGTTATGTTTCAGATTGAAGTGCTGTATCAACGGAGTGGTCAGTTTACCTGCCTTAATATTATTTACATGTTCCCGGATTCTATCTCGTGTCTCTCTAGAAGTGAGTCCTGTGTATTGGACTCCACATTCTACACAGGTGAGTAAATATACCACATAAGTGGCTCTACAGTTAAGACAGGAATAGTGATTGAATCTCTCCCCTGTTACTGTACTCAAAAAACCTTCTCCATTTTGGAGATAACTGCATGCTATGCATGACGTATAGCTACATTTGTATACTCCTTTAAATCTTAACCACGATGAATGGTCTGGTCTCATGGAATGTAACTGTGTCGGGGCCAGAATGTTTCCTAACGTTTTCCCTCTTTTAAAGGCATATCTACACCCTTGTGAGACTATATCTTTTAAATCATCATCCGCTGACAACATACGGAAACATTTCCGTATGATGTTGCAGATCCGATGGTATTGGTTACTATACCCTGTGATGAAAGTGACACCCTTTGAGGTTTTTTGTTTAGTTGTTTTTTCTATTTTTAGGAACTCTGACCTATCTTTCTTCGCTATGTCCATCTTAATTAAGGACACCTCTTTTCTATTATATCCTCTCTGGCATAAGCGGTTTTCTAGGTCTGAAGCTTGTATTTCATACTCCTCTTGTGTAGTACAGTTTCGTCTAAGACGTATAAACTGCCCTTTTGTGACTGATCTGAAAACCCTTCTTGGATGATTGCTTCTTGCATGAAGCAATGTGTTCCCAGAAATGGGTTTCCTATACACTTTAGTGTATATCTTATTGCCCTTACTCATAAGGGTCACATCCAGATAATTTAGTTGGCTCGCATTGTATTCAAAAGTAAATTTGATTCCTACAGTGTTGTCATTTAGGTACATAAGAAAATCTCTGGCTTCTTTCTCATTGCCCTCCCAGATGACCAAAAGGTCATCTATATATCTCTTATAATATTTTATCCTATTTGTCCAAGGCCCACCACATCCATAGATGTGGGACAGCTCCCACCACCCCATAAAGAGGTTGGCATAGGAGGGGGCAAACTTGGCCCCCATAGCTGTCCCACATCTCTGGAGGTAGTGGACCCCCTCAAACAGAAAAAAATTGTGGGTCAATAGAAACTCGGTTACTCGTAAAATGTACTGACAAAAGTTAGAATCAAAAGTAGTCATTCGTTTTAAACAGAATGATATCGCTTCCAGACCTTTTTTATGAGGAATGGATGAGTACAATGCTGTTACATCTATAGATAACCAACTAAAATTTTCCTGCCAAGATATAGATTCAAGTTCAATTAGAAGTTGCTTGGTGTCTCTCAGATAACTAAATAAATTTGACACCATTGGCTGCAAAATGGAGTCCAACCACTGGGACATTGGCTCAATGAGTGAGCCAATGCCACTAATGATTGGACGGCCCTTTACTTCTGTTAATGATTTGTGAACTTTTGGCAGGAAATTGAAGATCGGCATAACAGGGGAATCAACCATTAAGAATTTACATGTTTTTTCATCGAGAAAACCTGCTTCCTTACCATCATCAATTAGATGTGATAATTCTCGACTGAACCTTAATGTGGGGTCACTTAGTAATTGTAAATACTGTGATGGGTCCGATAGCTGTCGTGTTGCTTCCTGAATGAAGAAGCTCCTGTCCATGACAACTACCGACCCACCCTTATCTGCTGATCTAATGACCCGATTCTTGTCCCCCTTAAGTTCTTTAAGAGCTGCTGCCTCTTCTCTGGTTAAATTCTGATATGCGGTCGTTCTAACCACATAGGCTAGTTCAGTCAGATCTTTCTCTATTCTTTTCTGAAATTGTTCCAAGATGTTCCCTCTCACTTGTATGGGATAAAATTTAGAGACACAAGAAAGACTTGGGCCACTTTGTACCATGTTTCTGTCTGAGGATAGCTCCATACTGGAGTTTTCTAGAATTAAATTCTCTAATGCCTCTAAATCACACACTTCCTGAAACGTAAAAGCTTCAATATTACCAGGTTTATTTGTCACATTAATTGTAGCAATATTTAAATCATCATTATCACCCATATTCTTTTGTGCAAAATACTTTTTAACTGTTAGATTCCTGATCAGTTTATTTACGTCCACCAGTGTTTGAAACAGATTGAAAGTATCAGCTGGCACGAAACTTAGGCCATAATTTAAAACTTTTGTTTCAATACAACTGAGTGGACGCGATGAAAGATTGATCACTGAATCTAACAGTATTTTGTTCTTGATCTGCCCCTCCTGGGGGGTTGTCGCTGCTGTAAAGGACCTTCTTTTAGAATCCCTTTCCCTTTTGTATCGCTTCCCCCCCCTTCGAACCCTGGTGGGACTTTGGAAAAAACCTGCGCTATGTCTGATCTATCTTGTTCTCTTTGGAACCCACTGTCTGTCTCTTGTTCTAATGCCTGATACCGAGAAGCCCCAATTTCTGTAGATGTGGTTGCTGATTGAGTTGAAGAGTTCTCCGTGTTTGTGTTTATGTGAGATGCCCTCTCCTGTACTATATTCTCTTCCTCTCCAGATGTAGAGCAATCTCCCGAGGACTCTGCCTCACTTTCATTAAAGGTTACCTTTTTGGACTTGTGTGCTAATTTGTTTGATCTTTTACCTAACTTCTTGTTTTTTGGAAATCTTTTTTGATCGTTATCCCTTCTATAATTAGTTCTTTGCTTACGGTTCCAAATATAAATTTTATTGTTCTCATAATCACTGAGATCCCTTAGGTACTTATCATGTTTAATGGCCATAATCAGTGCTTTGGACTCTGCTATAGTAGCCTGTAAAATTGTGTCATATTTCTGAAACTTTAACTCTTTACTACGTATATTCAGTTCTATCTGCAAAACATCAATCTCTCTAGATACAGTGACTAACATTTTGGATTTAAACTCAATCAACATTCCCATCAATTTTAATGAACAGTCCGATAAGACCCCATTCCAGACTCTTATGAACTCCTCATCCTCAACCTGAAATGTGGGGAACTTATTGACCCTTAGACCACGGGGTATCATTCCTTGCTTTAAATATTTCTGCAGTGTCCAAATGTCCCATTTTAATCTTATTTCTTTATCAAGGAGGGATTCCAGATGCTCAAATAACTTGCTTAAACTGTAAGTAGAAAATTCCGAGGAAAATACATTTTCTATTTCTGTGGTATTTTCCAAGCGTTCATCAGAAGTCTGCAATGAATAAAACTTTGTAACTTCCATGTCCCCTATATTATCCATGCTTGTTGTTTTATATACAGTGACCATATAACCGCAAGATAAGCCAAATAACAGTATGTCAGTGCTCAGCCACACTCAACAGGAAACCAGCTGTGTATTCATATATAAAAAGTCAATATTCATGTGAGCACCTGATCAACTGTACAGTCTTTATATTAAATAAACGTTAAATTGTCTTCTGTTCCTTCGGATATTAGCCGGAACAGGTGGTATTGGTTAAAGACTCACCCACTCGAGGATCTCTGCCAGGTACCGCAACTGTAAAGGAGACTCGCCCGTCCACAGAGAGCGTGCATTCATAATCCGAAAAACTTCAGGCCGTAGGTTTGCTCAATCAGTGTTCCTTCATATGCCTCCGGCTTCGACACTGCTCTCCTCCTGGGCCGTTACTCCGTTTGCGGGAAACTACGGTGACTTGGCGTGTGACGTCACCGATTCTGTTTGTTCGCGGCTTCTGGATCCTCTCGCCGTTGGATCAACCACAGGTGTTGGCTTGATTACCTTGCGGATATGGAAGTGTCAATGTGCTTGCTCCGTTTCTCAAGTAACTATTTACAAAGTGATGAGCCGCACCAAAGTACTTCAATCAATAGCTCTTTGGGTGTTATCCACACACACCACCAAGCCCCCTACTTTGTTGTTACTTCCCTGGTGAAGTTTTTGTGATCAACAATAAAGTCATTTTAATTGAAGTACTTTGGTGCGGCTCATCACTTTGTAAATAGTTACTTGAGAAACGGAGCAAGCACATTGACACTTCCATATCCGCAAGGTAATCAAGCCAACACCTGTGGTTGATCCAACGGCGAGAGGATCCAGAAGCCGCGAACAAACAGAATCGGTGACGTCACACGCCAAGTCACCGTAGTTTCCCGCAAACGGAGTAACGGCCCAGGAGGAGAGCAGTGTCGAAGCCGGAGGCATATGAAGGAACACTGATTGAGCAAACCTACGGCCTGAAGTTTTTCGGATTATGAATGCACGCTCTCTGTGGACGGGCGAGTCTCCTTTACAGTTGCGGTACCTGGCAGAGATCCTCGAGTGGGTGAGTCTTTAACCAATACCACCTGTTCCGGCTAATATCCGAAGGAACAGAAGACAATTTAACGTTTATTTAATATAAAGACTGTACAGTTGATCAGGTGCTCACATGAATATTGACTTTTTATATATGAATACACAGCTGGTTTCCTGTTGAGTGTGGCTGAGCACTGACATACTGTTATTTGGCTTATCTTGCGGTTATATGGTCACTGTATATAAAACAACAAGCATGGATAATATAGGGGACATGGAAGTTACAAAGTTTTATTCATTGCAGACTTCTGATGAATGCTTGGAAAATACCACAGAAATAGAAAATGTATTTTCCTCGGAATTTTCTACTTACAGTTTAAGCAAGTTATTTGAGCATCTGGAATCCCTCCTTGATAAAGAAATAAGATTAAAATGGGACATTTGGACACTGCAGAAATATTTAAAGCAAGGAATGATACCCCGTGGTCTAAGGGTCAATAAGTTCCCCACATTTCAGGTTGAGGATGAGGAGTTCATAAGAGTCTGGAATGGGGTCTTATCGGACTGTTCATTAAAATTGATGGGAATGTTGATTGAGTTTAAATCCAAAATGTTAGTCACTGTATCTAGAGAGATTGATGTTTTGCAGATAGAACAGAATATACGTAGTAAAGAGTTAAAGTTTCAGAAATATGACACAATTTTACAGGCTACTATAGCAGAGTCCAAAGCACTGATTATGGCCATTAAACATGATAAGTACCTAAGGGATCTCAGTGATTATGAGAACAATAAAATTTATATTTGGAACCGTAAGCAAAGAACTAATTATAGAAGGGATAACGATCAAAAAAGATTTCCAAAAAACAAGAAGTTAGGTAAAAGATCAAACAAATTAGCACACAAGTCCAAAAAGGTAACCTTTAATGAAAGTGAGGCAGAGTCCTCGGGAGATTGCTCTACATCTGGAGAGGAAGAGAATATAGTACAGGAGAGGGCATCTCACATAAACACAAACACGGAGAACTCTTCAACTCAATCAGCAACCACATCTACAGAAATTGGGGCTTCTCTGTATCAGGCATTAGAACAAGAGACAGACAGTGGGTTCCAAAGAGAACAAGATAGATCAGACATAGCGCAGGTTTTTTCCAAAGTCCCACCAGGGTTCGAAGGGGGGGGAAGCGATACAAAAGGGAAAGGGATTCTAAAAGAAGGTCCTTTACAGCAGCGACAACCCCCCAGGAGGGGCAGATCAAGAACAAAATACTGTTAGATTCAGTGATCAATCTTTCATCGCGTCCACTCAGTTGTATTGAAACAAAAGTTTTAAATTATGGCCTAAGTTTCGTGCCAGCTGATACTTTCAATCTGTTTCAAACACTGGTGGACGTAAATAAACTGATCAGGAATCTAACAGTTAAAAAGTATTTTGCACAAAAGAATATGGGTGATAATGATGATTTAAATATTGCTACAATTAATGTGACAAATAAACCTGGTAATATTGAAGCTTTTACGTTTCAGGAAGTGTGTGATTTAGAGGCATTAGAGAATTTAATTCTAGAAAACTCCAGTATGGAGCTATCCTCAGACAGAAACATGGTACAAAGTGGCCCAAGTCTTTCTTGTGTCTCTAAATTTTATCCCATACAAGTGAGAGGGAACATCTTGGAACAATTTCAGAAAAGAATAGAGAAAGATCTGACTGAACTAGCCTATGTGGTTAGAACGACCGCATATCAGAATTTAACCAGAGAAGAGGCAGCAGCTCTTAAAGAACTTAAGGGGGACAAGAATCGGGTCATTAGATCAGCAGATAAGGGTGGGTCGGTAGTTGTCATGGACAGGAGCTTCTTCATTCAGGAAGCAACACGACAGCTATCGGACCCATCACAGTATTTACAATTACTAAGTGACCCCACATTAAGGTTCAGTCGAGAATTATCACATCTAATTGATGATGGTAAGGAAGCAGGTTTTCTCGATGAAAAAACATGTAAATTCTTAATGGTTGATTCCCCTGTTATGCCGATCTTCAATTTCCTGCCAAAAGTTCACAAATCATTAACAGAAGTAAAGGGCCGTCCAATCATTAGTGGCATTGGCTCACTCATTGAGCCAATGTCCCAGTGGTTGGACTCCATTTTGCAGCCAATGGTGTCAAATTTATTTAGTTATCTGAGAGACACCAAGCAACTTCTAATTGAACTTGAATCTATATCTTGGCAGGAAAATTTTAGTTGGTTATCTATAGATGTAACAGCATTCTACTCATCCATTCCTCATAAAAAAGGTCTGGAAGCGATATCATTCTGTTTAAAACGAATGACTACTTTTGATTCTAACTTTTGTCAGTACATTTTACGAGTAACCGAGTTTCTATTGACCCACAATTTTTTTCTGTTTGAGGGGGTCCACTACCTCCAGAGATGTGGGACAGCTATGGGGGCCAAGTTTGCCCCCTCCTATGCCAACCTCTTTATGGGGTGGTGGGAGCTGTCCCACATCTATGGATGTGGTGGGCCTTGGACAAATAGGATAAAATATTATAAGAGATATATAGATGACCTTTTGGTCATCTGGGAGGGCAATGAGAAAGAAGCCAGAGATTTTCTTATGTACCTAAATGACAACACTGTAGGAATCAAATTTACTTTTGAATACAATGCGAGCCAACTAAATTATCTGGATGTGACCCTTATGAGTAAGGGCAATAAGATATACACTAAAGTGTATAGGAAACCCATTTCTGGGAACACATTGCTTCATGCAAGAAGCAATCATCCAAGAAGGGTTTTCAGATCAGTCACAAAAGGGCAGTTTATACGTCTTAGACGAAACTGTACTACACAAGAGGAGTATGAAATACAAGCTTCAGACCTAGAAAACCGCTTATGCCAGAGAGGATATAATAGAAAAGAGGTGTCCTTAATTAAGATGGACATAGCGAAGAAAGATAGGTCAGAGTTCCTAAAAATAGAAAAAACAACTAAACAAAAAACCTCAAAGGGTGTCACTTTCATCACAGGGTATAGTAACCAATACCATCGGATCTGCAACATCATACGGAAACATTTCCGTATGTTGTCAGCGGATGATGATTTAAAAGATATAGTCTCACAAGGGTGTAGATATGCCTTTAAAAGAGGGAAAACGTTAGGAAACATTCTGGCCCCGACACAGTTACATTCCATGAGACCAGACCATTCATCGTGGTTAAGATTTAAAGGAGTATACAAATGTAGCTATACGTCATGCATAGCATGCAGTTATCTCCAAAATGGAGAAGGTTTTTTGAGTACAGTAACAGGGGAGAGATTCAATCACTATTCCTGTCTTAACTGTAGAGCCACTTATGTGGTATATTTACTCACCTGTGTAGAATGTGGAGTCCAATACACAGGACTCACTTCTAGAGAGACACGAGATAGAATCCGGGAACATGTAAATAATATTAAGGCAGGTAAACTGACCACTCCGTTGATACAGCACTTCAATCTGAAACATAACAAAAAAGCTGATACTTTAAGGTGGACCATCATTGAAAAAGTCACTTGTAAAACTAGGGGTGGGGACAAGGACAAGCTCTTGTCCAAAAGGGAAGCATTCTGGATACACAGACTAAGAACCAGAATACCATTAGGTTTAAATTCAGAGTTTGATATCATCAATTTCTGGGAATAGTTCTTGGTCAGTGTATTCAGGATGACCCAAGTGAAATGGATAAGATTTATCTGCATATTTATTTATATACTATATATTAAATATATGCTTATTCAATGCCAATCAGCGTTGAAACATAGAGCAATAGTAACACCTTAAACGAATCCCACTTCCTATTACAGCAATTTTTAAGGTAGTCATATACACAATTAAGTAGTAAAGATTATTATATAATAGAATGTTATAAAAATAATGATTCAATAAATATTGGTGAGAAATTTGATTCTAGAAATATAGGAATCACATTCTAGCATTAGAAAAGCTTTTTCTGTTTTGAAACGAATCAAAAATTCGGAATAATCAGAGTATACTAATGTATTATAATGTGTTGATTTTTGGTTTTTCGAAGTCTGCAATGATGTGAAGTTTTGTATAAAAAAAAAAAAAAAAAAAAATTTTGCAGGTGTGTTTAGGATAACGCCCAGGATAATTGTTTTTATCCAATCACAATTGTGCACTAGGTATTTAAAGGTAGTTAAGATTAAGAGCTTTATGCTACGACTACGGCCCTATCGGCTGAAACGCGTCAGCAATAGCTCTTTGGGTGTTATCCACACACACCACCAAGCCCCCTACTTTGTTGTTACTTCCCTGGTGAAGTTTTTGTGATCAACAATAAAGTCATTTTAATTGAAGTACTTTGGTGCGGCTCATCACTTTGATGGGTTTTGGTCAACAGTATCAAAGGCTGCAGACAGATCGATCAAGGAGGATTAGCAAAGAGAAGTGGCCTTTCGATTTTGCTGTTAGTAGATGATTGGTAACCTTAACAGTTGCTGTCTCTGTGGAGTGTTGGGGGTGAAATCCAAATTGCAGTGGGTCAAGGAGGGAGTTTAAATAATTGTGATAGATGTGCATACTAGCTTTTCAAGAAGTTTTAAGGCAAGGGGGAAGTAGGCAAGCAGGGTGGTAGTTGGATGGGGAGGTTGGATTAAGAGAAGGTTTTTTGAGGATAGGTGTGACCAGTGCATGTTTTAGAGATGAGGGAAATATACTGGAGCTGAGGGAGTATAGGGAGTATATGTGTGAGTATAGGGGTAAGGGTAGAAGAAAGAGAGGCGAGTAGCTGTGGAGGAATGGGATTCAGGGGACAGGTAGTATTGTGAGAGGACATTTATATGGGCAGACACTTCTTCCTCAGTAACAGGGGCCAAAGAGCTGAATTTATGGCTGTGTGGGTTTTGGATGATTGTGAGTTTTTGAGGGGGTTGGAGACTGGTAGTATGTTGAGAGATAATTTCTTTCTGATGGATTCAAATTTGTTATTGAAAAGGTTGGCAAAATCTTGAGCTGAGAGAGAAGTTGTAATAGGAGGTAGGTGGAGAAGAGTATTGAAAGTGGAGAACAGACATTTTGGGTATGAAGAAAAATTAGAGATAAGAGTAGAGAAGTAATCTTGCTTAGTTGAAATAAATCCAGCTCCTAGTCCAGCCAGAAAAAGATTATATACTTGAAGATTGAAGGGTTTAATTCAATTATGTAAAATGTAAGTGTAAAATGTTTCTTGATTGCATTACCACCTTGTTTGTTGCAATTGTTTATTAATATCCAAAAACCACTGACCATATTCTCCTTGTTTGCAGTATGCACACAAAACTTCAGAAACAAAAACACTCCAGGAAAAGGGATGGAACTGAAGTTTATCTGCTCTCTATAAATAAAAGAATACTCACAAAATATCTTTAAAAGTAATTTTATTTTTAAAGGACCAGTAAATACAGTTAATTTGCATAATCATCAAATGCATGATAACAAGACAATGCAATAGCACTTAGTCTGAACTTCAAATGAGTACACATTTCAGTTATGTCTGTTTCCACTCCTGCTGCATCATGTGACAGACATCAGCCAATCACAAATTCATATACTGTACATATATTTTGTGTCTTTTTGCACATGCTCAGTAGGAGCTTATGACTCAAAAAGTAAATTGGAAAGTTGTTTAAAATTGCATGCTCTATCTGAATCATGAAAGTTTAATTTTGACTTGATTTTCCCTTTAAATGCATGCAATAGTTTCTGTTTCAGCAATTGTTGGTTTTTCAGATTTGTAAGTGCTTATGTAAATGATGCTTACTTTTTTTTTATAGTGTTTTATCATCATCAAATATATCAGTGGGTGATACCTCCAGCAAAAGCTGTAAATAACAGGTGATCTTATCAAAACATGCAAAATGTAATTTGAAATGCACAAAGGGAATATAGATAAGCAAACTGCTTAACATAAACAGCAAAGTGTAGATATATTGTACTTTTGGAGATTGTATTATTGGTGCTAAAACCAGAAAAACAGAAACTGCAACAACAATAAAAGCAATTGGAAGGAAGACCTGCAAAATAAAAAAATAAATTAGTATTACAGGTGCATATCAATAAGTTTCACAGTACACGTCCTTTATAAAATAACAGATTCATTAAATTATTGAAATAAATAATAAAATAGTTTTACTTTAATTAAAGGGACAGTAAAATCAAAATTAAACTCGCAGTTCAAACAGTGTCCAATCTTAAACAACTCTCCAAAGTTCTCATGGTGTCCTTTGTTAATGAGTAAAACTAAGTAGAGTTATAGAAGCTCAGGGGAGTGCACGTCTTTACTCTCTATGGTACCAGTGTTTATGTATAACATAGCTACAACCGTTGCAAACACTGCTCCTACAGACACGTGCCTGAGGTCCTATGACCCTACCAAGGTTTATTCTTACACAAAAGATACCAAAAAGAACAAAGCTAATTTGGTATTAGAAGTGAATTTGACATTTGTTATCTTTTTTGGGGGAGGGCTTGTTTTGCTTTATTGCAGGCCCTGTCTGAATCCTGAAAGTTTAATTTTGACTTTACTGTCCATTTAAATGACACTTTTATTTTCCATGCTGCATAACTTAAAGGGACATGAAACCCACATTTTTTCTTTTATGATTTAGATCAGCGCATACTGATTTAAATACGTTTTCAATTTACTTCTATTTTCTAATTTGCTTCATTATCTTGGTATCCTTGGTTGAAGGAGCAGCAATGCACTACTGGGAACTAGCTGAATTCATTGGAAGAGCCAATAACATGAGGCATATATGTGCAGCCGCCAATCAGCAGGTTACTTAGATAACCATTTTAATAAGGGATACCAAGAGCACAAGACAAATTAGATAAAATAAGTCAATTAGAAAGTTGTTTAAAATTGCATGCTCTATCTGAATCATGAAAGAAAAAATTTGAGTTTTATGCCCCTTTAAATAAAAATCTTTTTTATTGGGCTAAAAGCTGTATCCATAGGTGTATCAGCCTTTATCAGTTAATATAAAGGGACAATGACGTAATTTTTGCAAATGTATTTGGTATACCAGCAATCAAACCATGTATTATAAAAGATCTGTATAAAAAAAGATATGTTTTAAATCATTAAAAACTGTAATTTTGTTAGCATGAGTTATAACGTTTTAGAAATCAAAAGCAGTTCAAATGTATACTCCTTAAAAACTTAGGTGAATTAATTTTCCTGGTCTCCTTTTATTTGGTCAATTATGGACAGAGGTAAATGGGATTTTAATCTTGACTAAGAAATCTCTTTGTAGAATGTTGCAAGGTCAGAATGTCAATATACCGTATATACGTATTATAGAGACATTCTGGGCTATCTAAATAGAATGAAACAAGCTTAGTTTTCAGTCACAATTATTTTATATAAACATTTGTGGGAGATATATTTGAATTTTGATTACAATGTTTAGCTTCTAATTGCCAAAACCAATGGCAAAGCCATTCATGTCTGCTATTTCTGAACAAAGGCGGTCCCAGAAAAGCTTTTACAACAATTTGTCATATGACTGTAGTAGTAACGTGTAAATCATTTCAGTGACAAAATTAAGTTTGCTAAAATGTTATTTTTTTAATATGATCATATTTGGTGAGCAAATAGTGGCATCAAGCATACCAAAATATGCCTAGATCAATACCTTGGGTAGTCTGCTTTAAAATATATATATATAGTTCTCATAGGTGAATAAAAAAAAACAAAGGATCTATTTCTATTTAAATAGAGAGATAGCAAAAATGCTAAAAAAAGTTTCTGGTGCTTTGGTCAAGTTTTTCTCTCGGAAATTCCCAGCAGTGAAAGGGTTAAATAAACATATTTTGTACTGTATTTTACAAAATATACAGTACATTAGATTCTCAACTAACTAGAGCTTGTAATTTATAATGGCCCTTTAAAGGGACAAACAAGTAAAAAGTAAACGTCCATGATTCCAATAGCAATGAATGCAATTTACTTTTATCATCAAATTTGCTTTGCTCTCTTGGGCCTAGATTTAGAGTTGGGCGGTAGCCATCAAAACCAGCGTTAGAGGCTCCTAACGCTGGTTTTGGGCTACCGCCGGTATTTAGAGTCAGTCATTTAAGGGTCTAACGCTCACTTTCCAGGCGCGACTTTTCCATACCGCAGATCCCCTTACGTCATTTGCATATCCTATCTTTTCAATGGGATCTTTCTAACGCCGGTATTTAGAGTCGTGGCTGAAGTGAGCGTTAGAAATCTGACGACAAAACTCCAGCCGCAGAAAAAAGTCAGTAGTTAAGAGCTTTCTGGGCTAACGCCGGTTTATAAAGCTCTTAACTACTGTGCTCTAAAGTACACTAACACCCAAAAACTACCTATGTACCCCTAAACTGAGGTCCCCCCACATCGCCGCCACTCGATTAAATTTTTTTAACCCCTAATCTGCCGACCGCCACCTACGTTATACTTATGTACCCCTAATCTGCTGCCCCTAACACCGCTGACCCCTATATTATATTTATTAACCCCTAACCTGCCCCCCACAACGTCGCCGCCAGCTACCTACAATAATTAACCCCTAATCTGCCGACCGCAAAGCGCCGCCACCTACGTTATCCTTATGTACCCCTAATCTGCTGCCCCTAACACCACCGACCCCTATATTATATTTTTTAACCCCTAATCTGCCCCCCTCAACGTCGCCTCCACCTGCCTACACTTATTAACCCCTAATCTGCCAAGCGGACCGCACCGCTACTATAATAAAGTTATTAACCCCTAATCCGCCTCACTCCCGCCTCAATAACCCTATGATAAATAGTATTAACCCCTAATCTGCCCTCCCTAACATCGCCGACACCTAACTTCAATTATTAACCCCTAATCTGCCGACCGAATCTCGCCGCTACTGTAATAAATGGATTAACCCCTAAAGCTAAGTCTAACCCTAACACTAACACCCCCCTAAGTTAAATATAATTTAAATCTAACGAAATAAATTAACTCTTATTAAATAAATTATTCCTATTTAAAGCTAAATACTTACCTGTAAAATAAACCATAATATAGCTACAATATAAATTATAATTATATTATAGCTATTTTAGGATTTATATTTATTTTACAGGTAACTTTGTATTTATTTTAACCAGGTACAATAGCTATTAAATAGTTAAGAATTATTTAATAGCTAAAATAGTTAAAATAATTACAAAATTACCTGTAAAATAAATCCTAACCTAAGTTACAATTAAACCTAACACTACACTATCAATAAATAAATGAAATAAACTACCTACAATTATCTACAATTAAACCTAACACTACACTATCAATAAATTAATTAAATACAATACCTACAATTAGCTACAATTAAACCTAACACTACACTATCAATAAATTATTTAAATAAAATATCTACAAATAACTACAATGAAATAAACTAACTAAAGTACAAAAAATAAAAAAGAACTAAGTTACAAAAAATAAAAAAATATTTGCAAACATTAGAAAAATATTACAACAATTTTAAACTAATTACACCTACTCTAAGCCCCCTAATAAAATAACAAAGCCCCCCAAAATAAAAAATGCCCTACCCTATTCTAAATTAAAAAAGTTCAAAGCTCTTTTACCTTACCAGCCCTGAACAGGGCCCTTTGCGGGGCATGCCCCAAAGATTCAGCTCTTTTGCCTGTAAAAAAAACACATACAATACCCCCCCCACATTACAACCCACCACCCACATACCCCTAATCTAACCCAAACCCCCCTTAAATAAACCTAACACTAAGCCCCTGAAGATCTCCCTACCTTGTCTTCACCTCACCGGGTCCCGATCTGTCCAGAAGAGCCTCCGATGTCTTGATCCAAGCCCAAGCGGGGGGCTGAAGAGTGACGTCCATCCTTGGGATGAAGTCTGGATCCAAGCGGCGGCTGAAGAAATCCATCATTGGCTGAAGTCGGAAGTCCATCATTACCTACTCTAAGCCCCCTAATAAAATAACAAAGCCCCCCAAAATAAAAAAATGCCCTACCCTATTCTAAATTAAAAAAGTTCAAAGCTCTTTTACCTCACCAGCCCTGAACAGGGCCCTTTGCGGGGCATGCCCCAAAGAATTCAGCTCTTTTGCCTGTAAAAAAAACACATACAATACCCCCCCAACATTACAACCCACCACCCACATACCCCTAATCTAACCCAAACCCCCCTTAAATAAACCTAACACTAAGCCCCTGAAGATTTTCCTACCTTATCTTCACCATACCAGGTTCACCGATCGGTCCTCGGAAGTCTTGATCCAAGCCTCGGAAGTGTTGATCCAAGCCCAAGGGGCTGAAGAGTGACGTCCATCCTCGGGCTGAAGTCTGGATCCAAGCGGCGGCTGAAGAACTCCATCATCGGGCTGAAGTCGGAAGTCCATCATCGGGATGAAGTCTTCTATCAAGCCGCATCTTCAATCTTCTTTCTTCTGGAGCGGAGCGGAGCCATCTTCTTTCCAACCGACGCGGATCCAACCTCTTCAACCGACGCCTACTCGCTGAATGACGGTTCCTTTAAATGATGTCATCCAAGATGGCGTCCCTCGAATTCCGATTGGCTGATAGGATTCTATCAGCCAATCGGAATTAAGGTAGGAATATTCTGATTGGCTGATGGAATCAGCCAATCAGAATCAAGTTCAATCCGATTGGTTGATCCAATCAGCCAATCAGATTGAGCTCGCATTCTATTGGCTGTTCCGATCAGCCAATAGAATGCGAGCTCAATCTGATTGGCCGATTGGATCAGCCAATCGGATTGAACTTGATTCTGATTGGCTGATTCCATCAGCCAATCAGAATTTTCCTACCTTAATTCCGATTGGCTGATAGAATCCTATTAGCCAATCGGAATTCGAGGGACGCCATCTTGGATGACGTCATTTAAAGGAACCGTCATTCGGCAAGTAGGCATCGGTTGAAGAGGTTGGATCCGCGTCGGTTGGAAAGAAGATGGCTCCGCTCCGCTCCAGAAGAAAGAAGATTGAAGATGCGGCTTGATAGAAGACTTCATCTCGATGATGGACTTCCGACTTCAGCCCGATGATGGAGTTCTTCAGCCGCCGCTTGGATCCAGACTTCAGCCCGAGGATGGACGTCACTCTTCAGCCCCCCGCTTGGGCTTGGATCAACACTTCCGAGGCTTGGATCAAGACTTCCGTGGACGGATCGGTGAACCTGGTATGGTGAAGATAAGGTAGGAAGATCTTCAGGGGCTTAGTGTTAGGTTTATTTAAGGGGGGTTTGGGTTAGATTAGGGGTATGTGGGTGGTGGGTTGTAATGTTGGGGGGTGGGTATTGTATGTGTTTTTTTTACAGGCAAAAGAGCTGAATTCTTTGGGGCATGCCCCGCAAAGGGCCCTGTTCAGGGCTGGTAAGGTAAAAGAGCTTTGAACTTTTTTAATTTAGAATAGGGTAGGGCATTTTTTTTATTTTGGGGGGCTTTGATATTTTATTAGGGGGCTTAGAGTAGGTGTAATTAGTTTAAAATTGTTGTAATATTTTTCTAATGTTTGTAAATATTTTTTTATTTTTTGTAACTTAGTTCTTTTTTATTTTTTGTACTTTAGTTAGTTTATTTAATTGTAGTTATTTGTAGGTATTGTATTTAAATAATTTATTGATAGTGTGGTGTTAGGTTTAATTGTAACTTAGGTTAGGATTTATTTTACAGGTAATTTTGTAATTATTTTAACTACGTAACTATTAAATAGTTATTAACTATTTAATAGCTATTGTACCTGGTTAATATAATTACAAAGTTGCCTGTAAAATAAATATTAATCCTAAAATAGCTATAATATAATTATAATTTATATTGTAGCTATATTAGGGTTTATTTTACAGGTAAGTATTTAGCTTTAAATAGGAATAAGTTATTTAATAATAGTTAATTTATTTCGTTAGATAAAAATTATATTTAATTTAGGGGGGTGTTAGGGTTAGGGTTAGAATTAGCTTTAGGGGTTAATACATTTATTAGAATAGCGGTGAGCTCCAGTCGGCAGATTAGGGGTTAATGTTTGAAGTTAGGTGTCGGCGATGTTAGGGAGGGCAGATTAGGGGTTAATACTATTTATTATAGGGTTATTGAGGCGGGAGTGAGGCGGATTAGGGGTTAATAACTTTATTATAATAGCGGCGCTGTCCGGTCGGAAGATTAGGAGTTAATAAGTGTAGGCAGGTGGAGGCGACGTTGTGGGGGGCAGATTAGGGGTTAATTAATATAATATAGGGGTCGGCGGTGTTAGGGGCAGCAGATTAGGGGTACATAGGGATAATGTAAGTAGCGGCGGTTTACGGAGCGGCAGATTAGGGGTTAAAAAAAATATGCAGGTGTCAGCGATAGCGGGGGCGGCAGATTAGAGGTTAATAAGTGTAAGGTTAGGGGTGTGTAGACTCGGGGTACATGTTAGGGTGTTAGGTGCAGACGTAGGAAGTGTTTCCCCATAGAAAACAATGGGGCTGCGTTAGGAGCTGAACGCGGCTTTTTCGCAGGTGTTAGGTTTTTTTTCAGCTCAAATAGCCCCATTGTTTTCTATGGGGGAATCGTGCACGAGCACGTTTTTGAAGCTGGCCGCGTCCGTAAGCACCGCTGGTATCGAGAGTTGATCAGGGGGTCTGATGTGTCAGGTGGGAAGCTGATCTCTACACTAAAGCTAAAATTAACCCTGCAAACTCCATACAAGCTACCTAATTAACCCCTTCATTGCTGGGCATAATTCACGTGTTGTGCGCAGTGGCATTTAGCGGCCTTCTAATTACCAAAAAGCAACACCAAATCCATATATGTCTGCTATTTTTGAACAAAGGAGACCCCAGAGAAGCATTTACAACCATTTGTGCCATAATTGCACAAAATGTTTGTAAATGATTTCAGTGAGAAATCTAAAATTTTGAAAAATTTAACGTTTTTCTTTATTTGATCGCATTTGGCGGTGAAATGGTGGCATGAAATATACCAAAATGGGCGTAGATCAATACTTTGGTTTGTCTACTACACTACACTAAAGCTAAAATTACCCCAAAAAGCTCCCTACATGCTCCCTTATTAACCCCTTCCCTGTGCATAATACACGCATGGTGCGCAGTGGCATTTAGCGACCTTCTAATTACCAAAAAGCAACGTCAAAGCCATATATGTCTGCTATTTCTGAACAAAGGGGATTCCAGAGAAAAATTTACAACCATTTATGCCATAATTGCACAAGCTGTTTGTAAATAATTTCAGTGAGAATCCTAAAGTTTGTGAAAAAATTTGTGAAAAAGTGAACAATTTTTTTTATTTGATCGCATTTGGTGGTGAAATGGTGGCATGAAATATACCAAAATGGGCCTAGATCAATACTTTGGGATGTCTTCTAAAAAAAAATATATACATGTCAAGGGATATTCAGGTATTCCTGACAGATATCAGGGTTCCAATGTAACTAGCGCTCATTTTGAAAAAAAGTGGTTTGGAAATAGCAAAGTGCTACTTATATTTATTGCCCTATAACTTGCAAAAAAAAGCAAAGAACGTGTAAACATTGGGTATTTCTAAACTCTGGACAAAATTTAGAAATTATTTAGCATGGGTGTTTTTTGGTGGTTGTAGATGTGTAACAGATTTTGGGGGACAAAGTTAGAAAAAGTGTGTTTTTTTCCATTTTTTCCTCATATTTTATATTTTCTTTTATAGTAAATGATAAGATATGATGAAAATAATGGTATCTTTAGAAAGTCCATTTAATGGCGAGAAAAACGGTATATAATATGTGTGGGTACAGTAAAAGAGTAAGAGGAAAATTACAGCTAAACACAAACACTGCAAAAATGTAAAAATAGCCTTGGTCCCAAATGGACAGAAAATGGAAAAGTGCTGTGGTCATTAAGGGGTTAATATCCAAAAACCACTGACCATATTCTCCTTGTTTGCAGTATGCACACAAAACTTCAGAAACAAAAACACTCCAGGAAAAGGGATGGAACTGAAGTTTATCTGCTCTCTATAAATAAAAGAATACTCACAAAATATCTTTAAAAGTAATTTTATTTTTAAAGGACCAGTAAATACAGTTAATTTGCATAATCATCAAATGCATGATAACAAGACAATGCAATAGCACTTAGTCTGAACTTCAAATGAGTACAAATTTCAGTTATGTCTGTTTCCACTCCTGCTGCATCATGTGACAGACATCAGCCAATCACAAATTCATATACTGTACATATATTTTGTGTCTTTTTGCACATGCTCAGTAGGAGCTTATGACTCAAAAAGTAAATTGGAAAGTTGTTTAAAATTGCATGCTCTATCTGAATCATGAAAGTTTAATTTTGACTTGATTTTCCCTTTAAATGCATGCAATAGTTTATGTTTCAGCAATTGTTGGTGTTTCAGATTTGTAAGTGCTTATGTAAATGATGCTTACTTTTTTTTTATAGTGTTTTATCATCATCAAATATATCAGTGGGTGATACCTCCAGCAAAAGCTGTAAATAACAGGTGATCTTATCAAAACATGCAAAATGTAATTTGAAATGCACAAAGGGAATATAGATAAGCAAACTGCTTAACATAAACAGCAAAGTGTAGATATATTGTACTTTTGGAGATTGTATTATTGGTGCTAAAACCAGAAAAACAGAAACTGCAACAACAATAAAAGCAATTGGAAGGAAGACCTGCAAAATAAAAAAATAAATTAGTATTACAGGTGCATATCAATAAGTTTCACAGTACACGTCCTTTATAAAATAACAGATTCATTAATAATAAAATAGTTTTACTTTTATTAAAGGGACAGTAAAATCAAAATTAAACTCGCAGTTCAAACAGTGTCCAATCTTAAACAACTCTCCAAAGTTCTCATGGTGTCCTTTGTTAATGAGTAAAACTAAGTAGAGTTATGGAAGCTCAGGGGAGTGCACGTCTTTACTCTCTATGGTACCAGTGTTTATGTATAACATAGCTACAACCGTTGCAAACACTGCTCCTACAGACACGTGCCTGAGGTCCTATGACCCTACCAAGGTTTATTCTTCCACAAAAGATACCAAAAAGAACAAAGCTAATTTGGTATTAGAAGTGAATTTGACATTTGTTATCTTTTTTGGGGGAGGGCTTGTTTTGCTTTATTGCAGGCCCTGTCTGAATCCTGAAAGTTTAATTTTGACTTTACTGTCCATTTAAATGACACTTTTATTTTCCATGCTGCATAACTTAAAGGGACATGAAACCCACATTTTTTCTTTTATGATTTAGATCAGCGCATACTGATTTAAATACGTTTTCAATTTACTTCTATTTTCTAATTTGCTTCATTATCTTGGTATCCTTGGTTGAAGGAGCAGCAATGCACTACTGGGAACTAGCTGAATTCATTGGAAGAGCCAATAACATGAGGCATATATGTGCAGCCGCCAATCAGCAGGTTACTTAGATAACCATTTTAATAAGGGATACCAAGAGCACAAGACAAATTAGATAAAATAAGTCAATTAGAAAGTTGTTTAAAATTGCATGCTCTATCTGAATCATGAAAGAAAAAATTTGAGTTTTATGCCCCTTTAAATAAAAATCTTTTTTATTGGGCTAAAAGCTGTATCCATAGGTGTATCAGCCTTTATCAGTTAATATAAAGGGACAATGACGTAATTTTTGCAAATGTATTTGGTATACCAGCAATCAAACCATGTATTATAAAAGATCTGTATAAAAAAAGATATGTTTTAAATCATTAAAAACTGTAATTTTGTTAGCATGAGTTATAACGTTTTAGAAATCAAAAGCAGTTCAAATGTATACTCCTTAAAAACTTAGGTGAATTAATTTTCCTGGTCTCCTTTTATTTGGTCAATTATGGACAGAGGTAAATGGGATTTTAATCTTGACTAAGAAATCTCTTTGTAGAATGTTGCAAGGTCAGAATGTCAATATACCGTATATACGTATTATAGAGACATTCTGGGCTATCTAAATAGAATGAAACAAGCTTAGTTTTCAGTCACAATTATTTTATATAAACATTTGTGGGAGATATATTTGAATTTTGATTACAATGTTTAGCTTCTAATTGCCAAAACCAATGGCAAAGCCATTCATGTCTGCTATTTCTGAACAAAGGGGGTCCTAGAAAAGCTTTTACAACAATTTGTCATATGACTGTAGTAGTAACGTGTAAATCATTTCAGTGACAAAATTAAGTTTGCTAAAATGTTATTTTTTTAATATGATCATATTTGGTGAGCAAATAGTGGCATCAAGCATACCAAAATATGCCTAGATCAATACCTTGGGTAGTCTGCTTTAAAATATATATATATAGTTCTCATAGGTGAATAAAAAAAAACAAAGGATCTATTTCTATTTAAATAGAGAGATAGCAAAAATGCTAAAAAAAGTTTCTGGTGCTTTGGTCAAGTTTTTCTCTCGGAAATTCCCAGCAGTGAAAGGGTTAAATAAACATATTTTGTACTGTATTTTACAAAATATACAGTAGAGTTGGGCGGTAGCCGTCAAAACCAGCGTTAGAGGCTCCTAACGCTGGTTTTGGGCTACCGCCGGTATTTAGAGTCAGTCATTTAAGGGTCTAACGCTCACTTTCCAGCCGCGACTTTTCCATACCGCAGATCCCCTTACGTCATTTGCATATCCTATCTTTTCAATGGGATCTTTCTAACGCCGGTATTTAGAGTCGTGGCTGAAGTGAGCGTTAGAAATCTGACGCAGAAAAAAGTCAGTAGTTAAGAGCTTTCTGGGCTAACGCCGGTTTATAAAGCTCTTAACTACTGTGCTCTAAAGTACACTAACACCCATAAACTACCTATGTACCCCTAAACTGAGGTCCCCCCACATCGCCGCCACTCGATTAAATTTTTTTAACCCCTAATCTGCCGACCGCCACCTACGTTATACTTATGTACCCCTAATCTGCTGCCCCTAACACCGCTGACCCCTATATTATATTTATTAACCCCTAACCTGCCCCCCACAACGTCGCCGCCAGCTACCTACAATAATTAACCCCTAATCTGCCGACCGCAAAGCGCCGCCACCTACGTTATCCTTATGTACCCCTAATCTGCTGCCCCTAACACCACCGACCCCTATATTATATTTTTTAACCCCTAATCTGCCCCCCTCAACGTCGCCTCCACCTGCCTACACTTATTAACCCCTAATCTGCCAAGCGGACCGCACCGCTACTATAATAAAGTTATTAACCCCTAATCCGCCTCACTCCCGCCTCAATAACCCTATAATAAATAGTATTAACCCCTAATCTGCCCTCCCTAACATCGCCGACACCTAACTTCAATTATTAACCCCTAATCTGCCGACCGAATCTCGCCGCTACTGTAATAAATGGATTAACCCCTAAAGCTAAGTCTAACCCTAACACTAACACCCCCCTAAGTTAAATATAATTTAAATCTAACGAAATAAATTAACTCTTATTAAATAAATTATTCCTATTTAAAGCTAAATACTTACCTGTAAAATAAACCATAATATAGCTACAATATAAATTATAATTATATTATAGCTATTTTAGGATTTATATTTATTTTACAGGTAACTTTGTATTTATTTTAACCAGGTACAATAGCTATTAAATAGTTAAGAATTATTTAATAGCTAAAATAGTTAAAATAGATACAAAATTACCTGTAAAATAAATCCTAACCTAAGTTACAATTAAACCTAACACTACACGATCAATAAATTAATTAAATAAAATACTTACAATTATCTACAATTAAAGCTAACACTACACTATCAATAAATTAATTAAATACAATATCTACAAATAAATACAATGAAATAAACTAACTAAAGTACAAAAAATAAAAAAGAACTAAGTTACAAAAAATAAAAAAATATTTACAAACATTAGAAAAATATTACAACAATTTTAAACTAATTACACCTACTCTAAGCCCCCTAATAAAATAACAAAGCCCCCCAAAATAAAAAAATGCCCTACCCTATTCTAAATTAAAAAAGTTCAAAGCTCTTTTACCTCACCAGCCCTGAACAGGGCCCTTTGCGGGGCATGCCCCAAAGAATTCAGCTCTTTTGCCTGTAAAAAAAACACATACAATACCCCCCCCAACATTACAACCCACCACCCACATACCCCTAATCTAACCCAAACCCCCCTTAAATAAACCTAACACTAAGCCCCTGAAGATCTTCCTACCTTATCTTCACCATACCAGGTTCACCGATCGGTCCTCGGAAGTCTTGATCCAAGCCTCGGAAGTGTTGATCCAAGCCCAAGGGGCTGAAGAGTGACGTCCATCCTCGGGCTGAAGTCTGGATCCAAGCGGCGGCTGAAGAACTCCATCATCGGGCTGAAGTCGGAAGTCCATCATCGGGATGAAGTCTTCTATCAAGCCGCATCTTCAATCTTCTTTCTTCTGGAGCGGAGCGGAGCCATCTTCTTTCCAACCGACGCGGATCCAACCTCTTCAACCGACGCCTACTCGCTGAATGACGGTTCCTTTAAATGATGTCATCCAAGATGGCGTCCCTCGAATTCCGATTGGCTGATAGGATTCTATCAGCCAATCGGAATTAAGGTAGGAATATTCTGATTGGCTGATGGAATCAGCCAATCAGAATCAAGTTCAATCCGATTGGTTGATCCAATCAGCCAATCAGATTGAGCTTGCATTCTATTGGCTGTTCCGATCAGCCAATAGAATGCGAGCTCAATCTGATTGGCCGATTGGATCAGCCAATCGGATTGAACTTGATTCTGATTGGCTGATTCCATCAGCCAATCAGAATTTTCCTACCTTAATTCCGATTGGCTGATAGAATCCTATTTAATTGTAGTTATTTGTAGGTATTGTATTTAATAATTTATTGATAGTGTGGTGTTAGGTTTAATTGTAACTTAGGTTAGGATTTATTTTACAGGTAATTTTGTAATTATTTTAACTACGTAACTATTAAATAGTTATTAACTATTTAATAGCTATTGTACCTGGTTAATATAATTACAAAGTTGCCTGTAAAATAAATATTAATCCTAAAATAGCTATAATATAATTATAATTTATATTGTAGCTATATTAGGGTTTATTTTACAGGTAAGTATTTAGCTTTAAATAGGAATAAGTTATTTAATAATAGTTAATTTATTTCGTTAGATAAAAATTATATTAAATTTAGGGGGGTGTTAGGGTTAGGGTTAGAATTAGCTTTAGGGGTTAATACATTTATTAGAATAGCGGTGAGCTCCAGTCGGCAGATTAGGGGTTAATGTTTGAAGTTAGGTGTCGGCGATGTTAGGGAGGGCAGATTAGGGGTTAATACTATTTATTATAGGGTTATTGAGGCGGGAGTGAGGCGGATTAGGGGTTAATAACTTTATTATAATAGCGGCGCGGTCCGGTCGGAAGATTAGGAGTTAATAAGTGTAGGCAGGTGGAGGCGACGTTGTGGGGGGCAGATTAGGGGTTAATTAATATAATATAGGGGTCGGCGGTGTTAGGGGCAGCAGATTAGGGGTACATAGGGATAATGTAAGTAGCGGCGGTTTACGGAGCGGCAGATTAGGGGTTAAAAAAAATATGCAGGTGTCAGCGATAGCGGGGGCGGCAGATTAGAGGTTAATAAGTGTAAGGTTAGGGGTGTGTAGACTCGGGGTACATGTTAGGGTGTTAGGTGCAGACGTAGGAAGTGTTTCCCCATAGAAAACAATGGGGCTGCGTTAGGAGCTGAACGCGGCTTTTTCGCAGGTGTTAGGTTTTTTTTCAGCTCAAACAGCCCCATTGTTTTCTATGGGGGAATCGTGCACGAGCACGTTTTTGAAGCTGGCCGCGTCCGTAAGCACCGCTGGTATCGAGAGTTGATCAGGGGGTCTGATGTGTCAGGTGGGAAGCTGATCTCTACACTAAAGCTAAAATTAACCCTGCAAACTCCATACTCCTACCTAATTAACCCCTTCATTGCTGGGCATAATTCACGTGTTGTGCGCAGTGGCATTTAGCGGCCTTCTAATTACCAAAAAGCAACACCAAATCCATATATGTCTGCTATTTTTGAACAAAGGAGACCCCAGAGAAGCATTTACAACCATTTGTGCCATAATTGCACAAAATGTTTGTAAATGATTTCAGTGAGAAATCTAAAATTTTGAAAAATTTAACGTTTTTCTTTATTTGATCGCATTTGGCGGTGAAATGGTGGCATGAAATATACCAAAATGGGCGTAGATCAATACTTTGGGTTGTCTACTACACTACACTAAAGCTAAAATTACCCCAAAAAGCTCCCTACATGCTCCCTTATTAACCCCTTCCCTGTGCATAATACACGCATGGTGCGCAGTGGCATTTAGCGGCCTTCTAATTACCAAAAAGCAACGTCAAAGCCATATATGTCTGCTATTTCTGAACAAAGGGGATTCCAGAGAAAAATTTACAACCATTTATGCCATAATTGCACAAGCTGTTTGTAAATAATTTCAGTGAGAATCCTAAAGTTTGTGAAAAAATTTGTGAAAAAGTGAACAATTTTTTTTATTTGATCGCATTTGGTGGTGAAATGGTGGCATGAAATATACCAAAATGGGCCTAGATCAATACTTTGGGATGTCTTCTAAAAAAAATATATACATTTCAAGGGATATTCAGGTATTCCTGACAGATATCAGGGTTCCAATGTAACTAGCGCTCATTTTGAAAAAAAGTGGTTTGGAAATAGCAAAGTGCTACTTATATTTATTGCCCTATAACTTGCAAAAAAAAGCAAAGAACGTGTAAACATTGGGTATTTCTAAACTCTGGACAAAATTTAGAAATTATTTAGCATGGGTGTTTTTTGGTGGTTGTAGATGTGTAACAGATTTTGGGGGACAAAGTTAGAAAAAGTGTGTTTTTTTCCATTTTTTCCTCATATTTTATATTTTCTTTTATAGTAAATGATAAGATATGATGAAAATAATGGTATCTTTAGAAAGTCCATTTAATGGCGAGAAAAACGGTATATAATATGTGTGGGTACAGTAAAAGAGTAAGAGGAAAATTACAGCTAAACACAAACACTGCAAAAATGTAAAAATAGCCTTGGTCCCAAATGGACAGAAAATGGAAAAGTGCTGTGGTCATTAAGGGGTTAATATCCAAAAACCACTGACCATATTCTCCTTGTTTGCAGTATGCACACAAAACTTCAGAAACAAAAACACTCCAGGAAAAGGGATGGAACTGAAGTTTATCTGCTCTCTATAAATAAAAGAATACTCACAAAATATCTTTAAAAGTAATTTTATTTTTAAAGGACCAGTAAATACAGTTAATTTGCATAATCATCAAATGCATGATAACAAGACAATGCAATAGCACTTAGTCTGAACTTCAAATGAGTACAAATTTCAGTTATGTCTGTTTCCACTCCTGCTGCATCATGTGACAGACATCAGCCAATCACAAATTCATATACTGTACATATATTTTGTGTCTTTTTGCACATGCTCAGTAGGAGCTTATGACTCAAAAAGTAAATTGGAAAGTTGTTTAAAATTGCATGCTCTATCTGAATCATGAAAGTTTAATTTTGACTTGATTTTCCCTTTAAATGCATGCAATAGTTTATGTTTCAGCAATTGTTGGTGTTTCAGATTTGTAAGTGCTTATGTAAATGATGCTTACTTTTTTTTTATAGTGTTTTATCATCATCAAATATATCAGTGGGTGATACCTCCAGCAAAAGCTGTAAATAACAGGTGATCTTATCAAAACATGCAAAATGTAATTTGAAATGCACAAAGGGAATATAGATAAGCAAACTGCTTAACATAAACAGCAAAGTGTAGATATATTGTACTTTTGGAGATTGTATTATTGGTGCTAAAACCAGAAAAACAGAAACTGCAACAACAATAAAAGCAATTGGAAGGAAGACCTGCAAAATAAAAAAATAAATTAGTATTACAGGTGCATATCAATAAGTTTCACAGTACACGTCCTTTATAAAATAACAGATTCATTAATAATAAAATAGTTTTACTTTTATTAAAGGGACAGTAAAATCAAAATTAAACTCGCAGTTCAAACAGTGTCCAATCTTAAACAACTCTCCAAAGTTCTCATGGTGTCCTTTGTTAATGAGTAAAACTAAGTAGAGTTATGGAAGCTCAGGGGAGTGCACGTCTTTACTCTCTATGGTACCAGTGTTTATGTATAACATAGCTACAACCGTTGCAAACACTGCTCCTACAGACACGTGCCTGAGGTCCTATGACCCTACCAAGGTTTATTCTTACACAAAAGATACCAAAAAGAACAAAGCTAATTTGGTATTAGAAGTGAATTTGACATTTGTTATCTTTTTTGGGGGAGGGCTTGTTTTGCTTTATTGCAGGCCCTGTCTGAATCCTGAAAGTTTAATTTTGACTTTACTGTCCATTTAAATGACACTTTTATTTTCCATGCTGCATAACTTAAAGGGACATGAAACCCACATTTTTTCTTTTATGATTTAGATCAGCGCATACTGATTTAAATACGTTTTCAATTTACTTCTATTTTCTAATTTGCTTCATTATCTTGGTATCCTTGGTTGAAGGAGCAGCAATGCACTACTGGGAACTAGCTGAATTCATTGGAAGAGCCAATAACATGAGGCATATATGTGCAGCCGCCAATCAGCAGGTTACTTAGATAACCATTTTAATAAGGGATACCAAGAGCACAAGACAAATTAGATAAAATAAGTCAATTAGAAAGTTGTTTAAAATTGCATGCTCTATCTGAATCATGAAAGAAAAAATTTGAGTTTTATGCCCCTTTAAATAAAAATCTTTTTTATTGGGCTAAAAGCTGTATCCATAGGTGTATCAGCCTTTATCAGTTAATATAAAGGGACAATGACGTAATTTTTGCAAATGTATTTGGTATACCAGCAATCAAACCATGTATTATAAAAGATCTGTATAAAAAAAGATATGTTTTAAATCATTAAAAACTGTAATTTTGTTAGCATGAGTTATAACGTTTTAGAAATCAAAAGCAGTTCAAATGTATACTCCTTAAAAACTTAGGTGAATTAATTTCCTGGTCTCCTTTTATTTGGTCAATTATGGACAGAGGTAAATGGGATTTTAATCTTGACTAAGAAATCTCTTTGTAGAATGTTGCAAGGTCAGTATGTCAATATACCGTATATACGTATTATAGAGACATTCTGGGCTATCTAAATAGAATGAAACAAGCTTAGTTTTCAGTCACAATTATTTTATATAAACATTTGTGGGAGATATATTTGAATTTTGATTACAATGTTTAGCTTCTAATTGCCAAAACCAATGGCAAAGCCATTCATGTCTGCTATTTCTGAACAAAGGGGGTCCTAGAAAAGCTTTTACAACAATTTGTCATATGACTGTAGTAGTAACGTGTAAATCATTTCAGTGACAAAATTAAGTTTGCTAAAATGTTATTTTTTTAATATGATCATATTTGGTGAGCAAATAGTGGCATCAAGCATACCAAAATATGCCTAGATCAATACCTTGGGTAGTCTACTTTAAAATATATATATATAGTTCTCATAGGTGAATAAAAAAAAACAAAGGATCTATTTCTATTTAAATAGAGAGATAGCAAAAATGCTAAAAAAAGTTTCTGGTGCTTTGGTCAAGTTTTTCTCTCGGAAATTCCCAGCAGTGAAAGGGTTAAATAAACATATTTTGTACTGTATTTTACAAAATATACAGTAGAGTTGGGCGGTAGCCGTCAAAACCAGCGTTAGAGGCTCCTAACGCTGGTTTTGGGCTACCGCCGGTATTTAGAGTCAGTCATTTAAGGGTCTAACGCTCACTTTCCAGCCGCGACTTTTCCATACCGCAGATCCCCTTACGTCATTTGCATATCCTATCTTTTCAATGGGATCTTTCTAACGCCGGTATTTAGAGTCGTGGCTGAAGTGAGCGTTAGAAATCTGACGACAAAACTCCAGCCGCAGAAAAAAGTCAGTAGTTAAGAGCTTTCTGGGCTAACGCCGGTTTATAAAGCTCTTAACTACTGTGCTCTAAAGTACACTAACACCCATAAACTACCTATGTACCCCTAAACTGAGGTCCCCCCACATCGCCGCCACTCGATTAAATTTTTTTAACCCCTAATCTTCCGACCGCCACCTACGTTATACTTATGTACCCCTAATCTGCTGCCCCTAACACCGCTGACCCCTATATTATATTTATTAACCCCTAACCTGCCCCCCACAACGTCGCCGCCAGCTACCTACAATAATTAACCCCTAATCTGCCGACCGCAAAGCGCCGCCACCTACGTTATCCTTATGTACCCCTAATCTGCTGCCCCTAACACCACCGACCCCTATATTATATTTTTTAACCCCTAATCTGCCCCCCTCAACGTCGCCTCCACCTGCCTACACTTATTAACCCCTAATCTGCCAAGCGGACCGCACCGCTACTATAATAAAGTTATTAACCCCTAATCCGCCTCACTCCCGCCTCAATAACCCTATAATAAATAGTATTAACCCCTAATCTGCCCTCCCTAACATCGCCGACACCTAACTTCAATTATTAACCCCTAATCTGCCGACCGAATCTCGCCGCTACTGTAATAAATGGATTAACCCCTAAAGCTAAGTCTAACCCTAACACTAACACCCCCCTAAATTAAATATAATTTAAATCTAACGAAATAAATTAACTCTTATTAAATAAATTATTCCTATTTAAAGCTAAATACTTACCTGTAAAATAAACCATAATATAGCTACAATATAAATTATAATTATATTATAGCTATTTTAGGATTTATATTTATTTTACAGGTAACTTTGTATTTATTTTAACCAGGTACAATAGCTATTAAATAGTTAAGAATTATTTAATAGCTAAAATAGTTAAAATAATTACAAAATTACCTGTAAAATAAATCCTAACCTAAGTTACAATTAAACCTAACACTACACGATCAATAAATTAATTAAATAAAATACTTACAATTATCTACAATTAAAGCTAACACTACACTATCAATAAATTAATTAAATACAATATCTACAAATAAATACAATGAAATAAACTAACTAAAGTACAAAAAATAAAAAAGAACTAAGTTACAAAAAATAAAAAAATATTTACAAACATTAGAAAAATATTACAACAATTTTAAACTAATTACACCTACTCTAAGCCCCCTAATAAAATAACAAAGCCCCCCAAAATAAAAAAATGCCCTACCCTATTCTAAATTAAAAAAGTTCAAAGCTCTTTTACCTCACCAGCCCTGAACAGGGCCCTTTGCGGGGCATGCCCCAAAGAATTCAGCTCTTTTGCCTGTAAAAAAAACACATACAATACCCCCCCCCAACATTACAACCCACCACCCACATACCCCTAATCTAACCCAAACCCCCCTTAAATAAACCTAACACTAAGCCCCTGAAGATCTTCCTACCTTATCTTCACCATACCAGGTTCACCGATCGGTCCTCGGAAGTCTTGATCCAAGCCTCGGAAGTGTTGATCCAAGCCCAAGGGGCTGAAGAGTGACGTCCATCCTCGGGCTGAAGTCTGGATCCAAGCGGCGGCTGAAGAACTCCATCATCGGGCTGAAGTCGGAAGTCCATCATCGGGATGAAGTCTTCTATCAAGCCGCATCTTCAATCTTCTTTCTTCTGGAGCGGAGCGGAGCCATCTTCTTTCCAACCGACGCGGATCCAACCTCTTCAACCGACGCCTACTCGCTGAATGACGGTTCCTTTAAATGATGTCATCCAAGATGGCGTCCCTCGAATTCCGATTGGCTGATAGGATTCTATCAGCCAATCGGAATTAAGGTAGGAATATTCTGATTGGCTGATGGAATCAGCCAATCAGAATCAAGTTCAATCCGATTGGTTGATCCAATCAGCCAATCAGATTGAGCTCGCATTCTATTGGCTGTTCCGATCAGCCAATAGAATGCGAGCTCAATCTGATTGGCCGATTGGATCAGCCAATCCGATTGAACTTGATTCTGATTGGCTGATTCCATCAGCCAATCAGAATTTTCCTACCTTAATTCCGATTGGCTGATAGAATCCTATTAGCCAATCGGAATTCGAGGGACGCCATCTTGGATGACGTCATTTAAAGGAACCGTCATTCGGCAAGTAGGCATCGGTTGAAGAGGTTGGATCCGCGTCGGTTGGAAAGAAGATGGCTCCGCTCCGCTCCAGAAGAAAGAAGATTGAAGATGCGGCTTGATAGAAGACTTCATCTCGATGATGGACTTCCGACTTCAGCCCGATGATGGAGTTCTTCAGCCGCCGCTTGGATCCAGACTTCAGCCCGAGGATGGACGTCACTCTTCAGCCCCCCGCTTGGGCTTGGATCAACACTTCCGAGGCTTGGATCAAGACTTCCGTGGACGGATCGGTGAACCTGGTATGGTGAAGATAAGGTAGGAAGATCTTCAGGGGCTTAGTGTTAGGTTTATTTAAGGGGGGTTTGGGTTAGATTAGGGGTATGTGGGTGGTGGGTTGTAATGTTGGGGGGTGGGTATTGTATGTGTTTTTTTTACAGGCAAAAGAGCTGAATTCTTTGGGGCATGCCCCGCAAAGGGCCCTGTTCAGGGCTGGTAAGGTAAAAGAGCTTTGAACTTTTTTAATTTAGAATAGGGTAGGGCATTTTTTTATTTTGGGGGGCTTTGATATTTTATTAGGGGGCTTAGAGTAGGTGTAATTAGTTTAAAATTGTTGTAATATTTTTCTAATGTTTGTAAATATTTTTTTATTTTTTGTAACTTAGTTCTTTTTTATTTTTTGTACTTTAGTTAGTTTATTTAATTGTAGTTATTTGTAGGTATTGTATTTAAATAATTTATTGATAGTGTGGTGTTAGGTTTAATTGTAACTTAGGTTAGGATTTATTTTACAGGTAATTTTGTAATTATTTTAACTACGTAACTATTAAATAGTTATTAACTATTTAATAGCTATTGTACCTGGTTAATATAATTACAAAGTTGCCTGTAAAATAAATATTAATCCTAAAATAGCTATAATATAATTATAATTTATATTGTAGCTATATTAGGGTTTATTTTACAGGTAAGTATTTAGCTTTAAATAGGAATAAGTTATTTAATAATAGTTAATTTATTTCGTTAGATAAAAATTATATTTAATTTAGGGGGGTGTTAGGGTTAGGGTTAGAATTAGCTTTAGGGGTTAATACATTTATTAGAATAGCGGTGAGCTCCAGTCGGCAGATTAGGGGTTAATGTTTGAAGTTAGGTGTCGGCGATGTTAGGGAGGGCAGATTAGGGGTTAATACTATTTATTATAGGGTTATTGAGGCGGGAGTGAGGCGGATTAGGGGTTAATAACTTTATTATAATAGCGGCGCGGTCCGGTCGGAAGATTAGGAGTTAATAAGTGTAGGCAGGTGGAGGCGACGTTGTGGGGGGCAGATTAGGGGTTAATTAATATAATATAGGGGTCGGCGGTGTTAGGGGCAGCAGATTAGGGGTACATAGGGATAATGTAAGTAGCGGCGGTTTACGGAGCGGCAGATTAGGGGTTAAAAAAAATATGCAGGTGTCAGCGATAGCGGGGGGCGGCAGATTAGAGGTTAATAAGTGTAAGGTTAGGGGTGTGTAGACTCGGGGTACATGTTAGGGTGTTAGGTGCAGACGTAGGAAGTGTTTCCCCATAGAAAACAATGGGGCTGCGTTAGGAGCTGAACGCGGCTTTTTCGCAGGTGTTAGGTTTTTTTTCAGCTCAAACAGCCCCATTGTTTTCTATGGGGGAATCGTGCACGAGCACGTTTTTGAAGCTGGCCGCGTCCGTAAGCACCGCTGGTATCGAGAGTTGCAGTGGCGTTAAATTATGCTCTACGCTCCCTTTTTGGAGCCTAACGCACTGAAAACCCAGCCATTCTGTGAACTCTAAATACCAGCGGTATTTAAAAGGTGCGGCCAGAAAAAAGCATGCGTAGCTAACGTACCCCTTTGGCCGCAAAACTCTAAATCTAGGCGTGTGTGTTCTTTGCTGAAAGTTAAACCTAGGTTGTCTCAAACTGATTTCTAAACTGTCAAAGGCCGCCTCTTATATCTGTGCATGTTCCCCCATTTTTCACAGTTAGACAGTACTAGTTCATGTGTGCCATACAGATAACATTGTACTCACTCCTGTGGAGTTATTTTGAGACAGCACTGATTGGCTAAAATTCAAGTCTGTCAAAAGAACTGACATAAGGGGGCTTTCTGCAGAGGCTTAGATAGAAGATAATCACAGAGGTAAAAATAGCTCAACTTTTTATGTCTCAATGAAGATTAAAAAAACGTATAGACTGGTATAATGTATTCCTGAGTATATAATTGGCCCATAAAATGGAAGGCACAATGTAATGCTCTGAAACTTGATATCTTAAAAGGGAAAAAATGAATTGTAATGTATTAATAAAATATTCCCTACATTGGCCTAGACCCTATGCAGGTCACTATAATGGATTATTATGAAAAGGCAACAGCAGATTTCTAAAAGTCTCCATTTTAACAGTGTAATTAAACCTGCACCACTGTTATTTTGTAATAGTTTTCTATTTGTGGCTCACTAAATTACAGCACCTTATGACCATTAAAGGGACAGTCTACTTAAAAATTGTTATTGTTTAAAAAGATAGATAATCCCATTATTACCCAATCCCCAGTTTTGTATAACCAACGCTGTGATATTAATACAGTTTTTACCTCTGTGATTACCTTGTATTTAAGCCTCTGCAGACTGCCCCCTTATCTCAGTTCTTTTGACAGTCTTGCATTTTAGCCAATCAGTGCTGACTCATAATTAATTCCATGGGAGTGAGCGCAATGTAATCTATATGGCACACATGAACTAGCATTGTCTAACTGTGAAAACGGTCAAAATCCACTGAGATAAGAGTCGACCTTTAAATGGACATGAAACCCAAAATTTTTCTTTCATGATTTAGACAGAGCATACAACTTTCCAATTTACTATTATTTAATTTGCTTCCTTCTCTTGTTATCATTTGCTGAATGGTGTATCTAGGCAAGCTCAGGAGCAGCAGAGAACCTAGGTTCTAGCTGTTGATTGGTAGCTGCATTTATATATCGATTGTGATTGGCTCACCATGTGTTCAGTTAGAAACCAGTAGTGCATTGCTGCGCCTTCAACAAATGATACCAAGAGAATAAAACAGATTAGATAATAGAAGTAAATTATAAAGTTGATTAAGATTGTATTCTCTATCAGAATCATGAAAGAAATAATTTGGGTTTCATGTCTATTTAACAGTTTAGAAATCAGTTTGAACCCACCTAGGTTTATCTTTAAAATTAGAATACTAACGCCTAGATTTAGAGTTTTGTCGGTAACGACCCGCGTAGCTAACGCTGGCTTTTTTTTCCCCGCACCTTTTAAATACCGCTGGTATTTAGAGTTCACCGAATGGCTGCGTTTTCAGTGCGTTAGGCTCCAAAAAGGGAGCGTAGAGCATAATTTACCGCCACTGCAACTCTCAATACCAGCGGTGCTTACGGACGCGGCCAGCTTCAAAAACGTGCTCGTGCACGATTCCCCCATAGAAAACAATAGGGCATTTTGAGATGGAAAAAAAAACCTAACACCTGCAAAAAAGCAGCATTCAGCTCCTAACGCAGCCCCATTGTTTCCTATGGGGAAACACTTCCTATGTCTGCACCTAACACCCTAACATGTACCCCGAGTCTAAACACCCCTAACCTTACACTTATTAACCGCTAATCTGCCGCCCCCGCTATTGCTGACCCCTGCATATTATTATTAACCCCTAATCTGCCGCTCCCTACACCGCCGCAACCTACATTATACCTATGTACCCCTAATCTGCTGCCCATAACACCGCCGACCCCTATATTATATTTATTAACCCCTAATCTGCCTCCCACAACGTCGCCTCCACCTACCTACAATTATTAACCCCTAATCTGCCGACCGGACCTCACCGCTACTTTAATAAATTTTTTAACCCCTAAAGCTAAGTCTAACCCTAACCCTAACACCCCCCTAAATTAAACATAATTTAAATCTAACGAAATAAAATAAATCTTATTAAATAAATTATTCCTATTTAAATCTAAATACTTACCTGTAAAATAAACCCTAATATAGCTACAATATAAATTATAATTATATTGTAGCTATTTTAGGATTAATATTTATTTTACAGGCAACTTTGTAATTATTTTAATCAGGTACAATAGCTATTAAATAGTTAATAACTATTTAATGGCTACCTAGTTAAAATAATTACAAAATTACCTGTAAAATAAATCCTAACCTAAGTTACAATTAAACCTAACACTACACTATCAATAAATTAATTAAATACAATACCTACAAATAAATACAATTAAATAAACTAACTAAAGTACAAAAAATAAAAAAGAACTAAGTTAAAAAAAATAAAAAAATATTTACAAACATTAGAAAAATGTTACAACAATTTTAAACTAATTACACCTACTCTAAGCCCCCTAATAAAATAACAAAGCCCCCCAAAATAAAAAAAATGCCCTACCCTATTCTAAAATTAAAATAGAAAAGCTCTTTTACCTTACCAGCCCTTAAAAGGGCCCTTTGCGGGGCATGCCCCAAAGAATTCAGCTCTTTTGCCTGTAAAAAAAAAACATACAATACCCCCCCCAACATTACAACCCACCACCCACATACCCCTAATCTAACCCAAACCCCCCTTAAATAAACCTAACACTAAGCCCCTGAAAATCTCCCTACCTTGTCTTCACCACACCGGGTCCTGATTGGTCCAGAAGAGCCTCCGAAGTCTTGATCCAAGCCCAAGCGGGGGCTGAAGAGTGACGTCCATCCTCCGGCTGAAGTCTTGATCCAAGCGGCGGCTAAAGAGTTCCATCTTCGGTCAGAAGTCTTCATCCTATCCGGGCAGAAGAGTAGATCCGGACCGGCAAACATCTTCATCCAAGCCGCATCTTCTATGTTCTTCCATCTGATGACGAGCGGCTCCATCTTGAAGACCTCCAGTGCGGATCCATCCTCTTCTTCCGACGACTAGATGACGAATGAAGGTTCCTTTAAGGGACGTCATCCAAGATGGCGTCCCTCGAATTCCGATTGGCTGATAGGATTCTATCAGCCAATCGGAATTAAGGTAGGAAAATTCTGATTGGCTGATGGAATCAGCCAATCAGATTCAAGTTCAATCCAATTGGCTGATCCGATCTGAATTCTTTGAGGCATGCCGTGCAAAGGGCCCTTTTAAGGGCTGATAAGGTAAAAGAGCTTTTCTATTTTAATTTTAGAATAGTTTAGGGCATTTTTTTTTATTTTGGGGGGCTTTGCTATTTTATTAGGGGGCTTAGAGTAGGTGTAATTAGTTTAAAATTGTTGTAATATTTTTCTAATGTTTGTAAATATTTTTTTATTTTTTGTAACTTAGTTCTTTTTTATTTTTTGTACTTTAGTTAGTTTATTTAATTGTATTTATTTGTAGGTATTGTATTTAATTCATTTATTGATAGTGTAGTGTTAGGTTTAATTGTAGATAATTGTAGGTATTTTATTTAATTCATTTATTGATAGTGTAGTGTTAGGTTTAATTGTAACTTAGGTTAGGATTTATTTTACAGGTAATTTTGTAATTATTTTAACTAGGTAGCTATTAAATAGTTATTAACTATTTAATAGCTATTGTACCTGGTTAAAATAATTACAACGTTGCCTGTAAAATAAATATTAATCCTAAAATAGCTACAATATAATTATAATTTATATTGTAGCTATATTAGGGTTTATTTTACAGGTAAGTATTTAGCTTTAAATAGGAATAATTTATTTAATAAGAGTTAATTTATTTTGTTAGATTTAAATTATATTTAATTTAGGGGGGTGTTAGGGTTAGGGTTAGAATTAGCTTTAGGGGTTAAAAAATGTATTAGAGTAGCGGTGAGGTCCGGTCGGCAGATTAGGGGTTAATACTTGAAGTTAGGTGTCGGCGATGTTAGGGAGGGCAGATTAGGGGTTAATACTATTTATTATAGGGTTATTGAGGCGGGAGTGAGGTGGATTAGGGGTTAATACATTTATTATAGTGGCGGTGAGGTCCGGTCGGCAGATTAGGGGTTAATAATTGTAGGTAGGTGGAGGTGATGTTGGGGGCGGCAGATTAGGGGTTAATAAATATAATATAGTGGTCAGCTGTGTTAGGGGCAGCAGATTAGGGGTTCATAGGGATAACGTAGGTGGCGGCGGTGTGCGGTCGGCAGATTAGGGGTTAAAAAAATTAATAGAGTGGCGGCGATGTGGGGGGGCCTCGGTTTAGGGGTACATAGGTAGTTTATGGGTGTTAGTGTACTTTTAGAGCACAGTAGTTAAGAGCTTTATAAACCGGCGTTAGCCCAGAAAGCTCTTAACTACTGACTTTTTTCTGCGGCTGGAGTTTTGTCGTTAGATTTCTAATGCTCACTTCAGCCACGACTCTAAATACCAGCGTTAGAAAGATAGGATACGCAATTGACATAAGGGGATCTGCGGTATGGAAAAGTCGCGGCTGCAAAGTGACCGTTAGACCCTTACCTATACGACTCTAAATACCAGCGGTAGCCCAAAACCAGCGTTAGGAGCCTCTAACGCTGGTTTTGACATCTAATGCCAAACTCTAAATCTAGCCGTAAGAGAACAAAGCAAATTTAATGATAAAATTAAATTGGAAAGTTGTTTAGAATTGCATGCCCTATCTAAATCATGAATGTTTATTTTGACTTGAATGTCCCTTTAACTATGTGTTTACCTATTTTGCAGTGATTAAATGCATATTTATATGTAAGCAATAGAGCAATTTAAAAGTGCTCTAACAATTAGACCATTTTCTTATTCCACTGTAAGCATTTAATTAACTGCAAAGAATTTCATTAACTGCATCACATTTTAACAACCACTCATTCCATTAATATATTTCCGTTTTTTCTGGGTTCATCTTACCTTGTATGGCCTAGTAAGGCTAGGTTCTCTGTAGCGCAAAACAATTAGGCTAGTACTAGTCAGGCCAACCAAAAGCCAAGAAGCATAGCCAAAATAGTTTGTTAAGGACAGGAGATCAGAAGGGATGACAAAAATGGATGCAATAATTGTTGAGACAATCATAGCTGGAGCTGGAGTCATGTGATGTACATTAAGCATGGAAATGATGGCCGGTAAATGCCCCTCTTTGCTTCCAGCATAGTTAAGTCGTCCAAGTATAAACATACCACCATTGAGAGAACCGAATACTGAGATAGCAACTGAGACTGGAATGATCCATGCTACAGATGGAATAGTTCTATCAGCCCAGGTAATAGAAACAGCAGCTACAAGAAAGTGATAAATTATGAGAAACTGAAATGCAGAAATTTGTAACACTATACAAAGTAATTATTGTGAAAATGAGCAGAGCATTTTCCATTATATCTTGTGTGACACTAAATAAAACGTATAATATTGTCAGCAGATACAACTAATTATTGTTTATGTATTTATTTGTATTGTTTTTTTTTAAAAAATGGTCATTAATTTGTTAAACATCTTACTTTACAATTAGATGGTTGTGAATGGCTCTGACGTTATAGTCAATAAACTAAAATAAATAAAATAAATTCTCATATCTAACTGTCTTACAAGCCAAACAAAATGATAAACTACCATTTGGACCAAGTGACGAGGTTACATCAATGTGACAAGCATCAATTTTATTAACTGTATTAAAACCATATTTTCAGTCCTATGTTTCAGAAACTAAAATAATGTGGTTTTTCAAATCCTGTCAGATATTCAAAGCGTTAAGGGCTAGATTACAAGTGGCACACTATTGTTAGTGATAACTTATACTCATATAAACATTTACACATATGTATATATATATATATATATATATATATATATATATATATAAAAATGTCCAAATGTAGGAGGGCACTCACAGGACTTGTATAGAAACAACAAACAGTATACTTTTATTTCCAACTTATTTTCACATTAATTGTAGATGTCTACGTTTCGACCCATTTGTGGGCCTTCTTCAGGACAATATATAATAAATGAACTCTCAGCAGAGCTGTGAGTGCCCTCCTACATTTGGACATTTCTATACAATTACACGAGGATAGCACCCGGGCTGTGATTACACCCGTGTGGAAGGAGTGCTGGGCTACCGGCTATGTATTATATATATATATATATATATATACACACATACATACATACATACATACATACATACATACATACAACACACAGAGAAAGTACAGCACTCACGTGCAAGCTCTCAGCTAAGATTAAAAGCAAAAATGATGGAAGAGTTAGTTTAGTTACCGCATCTGTCCAAATGGCCTTGCACCCAGACCTGTCTGGAGTTAACTGCCTGGGACTCTGGGGGCAGTGCAGCTGTCTGAGAGTGCTATTGAGCACCCAGGGCTGTGCATGTTGCAGGGTCATAATATGTGTACCCAGTCCAGAGAGTGCAGTCCCCTTCCGTGTTATATATATATATATATATATATATATATATATATATATACACACACACACTTTGGAACCCTTTCCACTCAAATATCTTAAAAGTAGAAAAATCATTTTTTAACAACTTTAATATTTCATAATGCAATTTACTGTAAACTTTTTATATTCCAATATTCTTCACTTAGAAGAAATTGTATTTTTATTTTTAAAAATGTATTTCTATATATGTTTATATATATCCAGGTGTGACTTCAGACACTGGACATGGATGCAAGGTGTATGCTGCTGGTTCGATGGTGCAATACTACCCCCTGCAGATTCGCAGCCAATTGGCCACTAGAAGGGGGTGTCAATCAACCCAATCGTATCCGATCAGGTTGATTTCTGTCCGCCGCTTCAGAGCAGGCAGTTTATAGAGCAGCGGTTTAGACCGCTGCTTCATAACTTCTGTTTCCAATGAGCCAAACACGGGGCATCAAGCTCCGTACGGAGCTTGATAAATTGACCCCCATATGTAATTAAAACAACTGATGGCAGACAGTACAGGAGAAACCGGCGTCATCTCAGGATGGATTACACGTATGAACAAGATCACTCAGAGCCACAAGTATTTGTACCCGAAAGAGGAGAAGAGTCGCCAATCACTCACAATACTGACTCAGAGACTGAAATGCCAGGTTCAGATGCAAACCAAGGAGAATTTGTCCCTATACAGTCTGCAGAAGCTGGACACAAAACATCACAAGCTAGAAGGGCAATACACCCTCCAGAGAGATTAAAAGATTATGTTGTAGGATAAAGTATATTGAGCCATTGAAGCACATTTGTATTTTTTCTTTGTTGTTAAGATGTGTTAAATGTTAAGATGGGATTTGGAAGTAGTTGCGAAGATGTGGTATACTGTTACTTTGAGAAAAGACACTCTGGAACTGGGAGGGAACTCTATAGTCAGCAGACATTGTCTTTAAGTTAGTTTCTCTGTTAGTTCATACTGCTAAATACCCACACAAGAAACATGACAGTGCAAGGCATTTGATTTGTCACAACTTACAGAACAAATATGTATACACTGTGTTCAATGCAAAAGTATTTAGGATTTTTTTTTATAATGTGAATGGTGTGCATTACCTGAGGACACAATCTCTTTGGGTGTTAATACTGTTAGATATGAGATGTTTACCAGCAAGTAAAATACAATCACTGTGGACACTCCTGTGATCACAGTACGGGGAATGTTCTTGCTGGGATTTTTAATCTCCTCTGAAAAAATAAACAACAAAAATAATTTGAGAAAGTAAAACATATGCAGAACTACATTGGTTTAATACAAAGTAAATACAAAGAAATTACATCTTAAAAGGACATTATAGCCACAATTAAACTTTCATGATGCAGATAGGACATGCAATGTTAAACAACTTTCCAATTTACTTTTATCATCAAATTTGCATTGTTCTCCTGGTATTCTTTGTTGAAAGTTAAACATAAGTAGGCTCAAATGCTAATTTCTAAGCCGTTGAAGGCCGCCTCTTATCTCATTGCATTTTGAAAGATTTTCACAGTTACACAGTGCTATTTCAGGTGTGCCATATTCATAACACTGTGCTCACTTCTGTGGAGTTATTTATGAGTCAGCACTGGTTGGCTAAAATGCAAGTCTACAAAAAATGAAATAAGGGGCAGACGGTAAAGGCTTAGATACAAGGTAATCACAGAGGTAAATGCAGGGACTGACCGTCAGGGATCGCAAAGGTCGCAGGTGCGACCAGGCCTTTGAGATCCACCACTCAGGAGGGGCCCAGAAGGTGCTGTGAGTGTGATATATACAATAGCAGCCAGGGACTGACATTAGAAAAGCAAACTTCTGCAGTCTGCATCTCCGCTCCGCTACTCTCACATCTGTCCCGCCCTCATCACATTGTAGAAGCCTTTAGCTTGCATTACCACTCTACTTTTCGCAAAGGCTTCCACAGAAAGGATCGGGTGGATGTGAGAGCAGAGCGCTGAAGCAGGCTGCAGAAGTTGAGTGCATGCAGATGCAGTATAAGGTAGATTAAAGATTAAATGGAGACGTATTTTGCTATTATTTATACCAGCCCCCATCCCAGCCTAGCACTACAGAAGATTGTAAAACTTGCTATACGGGTTGTATAAGTAATAAATTATGAGACACACATGGCAACTTAAATTTATATTCACTGCTTTTTGGATTATTTAACCTTATAAGCACTGCACATAACATGAGTGAACTATGTGCAGAGTGTATAGCGTTAAACTTATAGAGCAGTGAATATAAATTCCAGCTGCCAGTGCGTGTCTACAGCTCCTAATTTATTACTAATACAACCCATGTAGCAAATTTAAAACTCTTCTGTAGTGCTAGGTTGGGAGGGGGATGAGGGGGATAAGTGGGATCACCAAATACTTATTCCTATTTTTTTTTTTTAGGATAATTCACTTAACCTTTATATAACATATACAACGGCATCTGATTTATTAGTGTGCTTTGGTGCAGGATAAAGCTACAAGAGCTATGGACTGCGTTCAGCTAAAAGTATTTGCCGGTCTCTCAGCCTAGCACTACAGAAGTTTTTTAAACTTGCTACATGGGTTATGTAAGTAATAAATTAGGAACTGCAGATACACTGGCAGCTGGAATTTTTACTCACTGCTTTGTAAGTTTAATACACACTCTGCACATAGTAAATTCATGTTATGTGCAGAGTGTATAGGCTTCAATAATCCACAAAGCAGTGAGTATAAATTCCAGTGTGTCTGCTGCCCCTAATTTATTGCTTATACAAGTTAGTTGAACCATCATAAGTGTATTATTTTGTGAGTTTACAAGGGCATCCAGCATGCCGTTATTTCAGTGAAAGAATTATGTAGCAATGATCAAATTGCTCATGAGGAGAACATGGCAGTGTAGATAAAAAGAACAGAGCTGTTTAATTCCAGACAGACAATTATTTAACAAGACAGCTCCACCAATTATTACCATAAATGGATCAAAAAGACTAGAGTAACAGTCATTCTGTGATTTTAGAATAACTCTGATAATGCACTTACAAATGTAAAAAACAGTAAACTAACGGCTAGATTACGAGTTTTGCGTTATGAGTAAAAAAGCAGCGTTAAGGCTCATAACGCTGCTTTTTCACTACCGCTGCTATTACGAGTCTTGTAGGTACAGCTGTCCCGCACACTTTTTTGACCGTACCGCAAATTAACTTATGCAATTTTCGTAAAGTCTTTTTTCAATGGGACTTCCATTGCGCCGGTATTACAAGTTTTTTTTTTTTTACGCCAAAAAGTGAGCGGTACAGCCTATCTCGCAAGATTCGTAACACATTCTAAAGTCAGTAGTTATGAGCTTTACACTACAGAGCTGTAGCATAAAACTCATAACTAAAGTGTTAAAAAGTACACTAACACCCATAAACTACCTATTAACCCCTAAACTGAAGCCCTCCCGCATCGCAACACTAAAATAAAAGTATTAACCCCTAATCTGCCGCTCCCGACATCGCCGCCACTAGAATAAACATATTAACCCCTAAACCGCCACACTCCCATATTGCAAACACTAGTTAAATATTATTAACCCCTAATCTGCGGTCCCTAACATCACCGCCACCTACCTTCATTTATCAACCCCTAATCTGCCGTCCCCAACGTCGCTGCCACTATACTAAAGTTATTAACCCCTAAACCACCGCACTCCCGCCTCGCAAACACTAATTTAATATTATTAACCCCTAATCTGCCGCCCCTAACATCGCCACAACCTACATTACAGTTATTAACCCCTAATCTGCCGCCCCCAACGTTGCTGCCACTATACTAAATGTATTAACCCCTAAACCTAAGTCTAACCCTAACACCCCCTAACTTAAATATAATTAAAATAATTCTAAAGAAAACCTACTATTAATAACTAAATAATTCCTATTTAAAACTAAATACTTACCTGTAAAATAAACCCTAAGATAGCTACAATATAACTAATAGTTACATTGTATCTAGCTTAGGGTTTATTTTTATTTTACAGGCAAGTTTGTATTTATTTTAACTAGGTAGAATAGTTTCTAAATAGTTATAAACTATTTACTAACTACCTAGCTAAAATAAATACAAATGTACCTGTAAAATAAAACCTAACCTGTCTTACACTAACACCTAACCTTACACTACAATTAAATCAATTACCTAAATTAAATACAATCAACTAAATTAAATACAAATACCTAAATTACAAAAAAAAACACTAAATTACACAAAATAAAAAACAAATTACATGATATTTAAACTAATTACACCTAATCTAATAGCCCTATCAAAATAAAAAAGTCCCCCCAAAATAAAAAAAAAACCCTAGCCTAAACTAAACTACCAATAGCCCTTAAAAGGGTCTGAACAGCCAATAGAATGCAAGCTCAATCCTATTGGCTCAATCCTATTGGCATCAGCCAATAGGATTTTTTTAACCTTAATTCCGATTGGCTGATAGAATTCTATCAGCCAATCAGAATCTAAGGGACGCCATCTTAGATGACGTCACTTAAAGGAACCTTCCTTCATTCGTCGGGAGTCGTCGGAAGAAGAGGATGCTCCGCGCCGGATGTCTTGAAGATGGACCCGCTCCACACCGGATGGATGAAGATAGAAGATGCCGTCTGGATGAAGACTTCTTCCCGTCTGGAGTACCACTTCTCATGGCTTGGATGAAGACTTCTCCCGGCTTTGTTGAGGACTTCTTGCCGCTTCGTTGAGGACTTCTCCCAGCTTCGTTGACGATGGATGTCGGGTCTTCAAAACTGTAAGTGGATCTTCGGGGCTTAGTGTTAGGTTTTTTTAAGGGTTTATTGGGTGGGTTTTAGATTAGGGTTTGGGCAGCAATAGAGCTAAATGCCCTTTTAAGAGCAATGCCCATCCAAATGCCCTTTTCAGGGCAATGGGGAGCTTAGGTTTTTTTAGTTAGGGTTTTATTTGGGGGGTTGGTTGTGTGGGTGGTGGGTTTTACTGTTGGGGGGTTGTTGTTTTTTTACAGGTAAAAGAGCTGATTTCTCTGGGGCAATGCCCCGCAAAAGGCCCTTTTAAGGGCTATTGGTAGTTTAGTTTAGGCTAGGGTTTTTTTTTGGGGGGGGGGGGGCTTTTTTATTTTGATAGGGCTATTAGATTAGGTGTAATTAGTTTAAATATCTTGTAATTTGTTTTTTATTTTGTATAATTTAGTGTTTGTTTTTTTTGTAATTTAGGTATTTGTATTTAATTTAGTTAATTGTATTTAATTTAGTGTAAGACAGGTTAGGTTTTATTTTACAGGTAAATTTGTATTTATTTTAGCTACAAACAAAAAATACAAACTTGCCTGTAAAATAAAAAATAAAACCTATGCTAGATACAATGTAACTATTAGTTATATTGTAGTTAGCTTAGGGTTTATTTTACAGGTATTTATTTTTAAATAGGACTTATTTAGTTATTAATAGTAGGTTTTCTTTAGATTTATTTTAATTATATTTAAGTTAGGGGGTGTTAGGGTTAGGAATAGACTTAGGTTTAGGGGTTAATAAATTTAGTATAGTGGCGGTGACATTAGGGATGGCAGATTAGGGATTAATAAATGAAGGTAGGTGGCGGCGATGTTAGGGACGGCAGATTAGGGGTTAATACTATTTAACTAGTGTTTGCGATGCGGGAGTGCGGCAATTTAGGGGTTAATATGTTTATTATAGTGGCAGCAATGTTGGGGGTGGCAGATTAGGGGTTAATAAGTGTAGGTAGGTTGCGGCGACATTGGGGGCAGAAGATTAGGGGTTAATAAATATAATGTAGGAGTCGGCGATGTTGGGGGCAGCAGATTAGGGGTTAATACGTATAACGTTGGTGGCAGCAATGTCCGGAGCGGCAGATTAGGGGTTAATAAGTATAATGTAGGTGTTGGCGATGTCGGGGGAAGCATATTAGGGGTTAATAAGTGTAAGATTAGAGGTGTTTAGACTCAGGGTCTATGTTAGGGTGTTAGGTGTAAAAATAAATTTAGTTTCCCCGTAGGAATCAATGGGGCTGCGTTACGGAGCTTTACGCTGCTTTATTGCAGGTGTTAGGCTTTTTTTCAGCTGTCTCTCCCCATTGATGTCTATGGGGAAATTGTGCACGAGCAAGTACAACCAGCTCACCGCTGACTTAAGCAGTGCTGGTATTGGAGTGTGGTATGGAGCACAATTTTGCTCTACGCTCACTTCTTGCCTTTTAAAGCCGGGTTTATGAAAACCTGTAATACCAGAGGTGTATGTAAGTGAGCAGTGACAAAAACGTGCAAGTTAGCACCGCACCTCTCATAACGTAAAACTCGTATTCTAGCCGTAAATGATGCAACTGCACTATTCTTTGGAAATCAAAGTACATTTTTAGAAAGAGTTTTGAACAAAACTTTTTAGGATGCATGGCTATTTGTATGTGTACCTGTCTGGATGTGTGTGTGTACCTGCCTGGATGTGTGTGTGTGTGTACCTGCCTGGATGTGTGTGTACCTGCCTGGATGTGTGTGTGTATCTGCCTGGATGTGTGTGCGTGTGCCTGCCTAGATGTGTGTGTGTGTGTGTACCTGCCTGGATGTGTGTCTGTGTGTACCTGCCTGGATGTGTGTGTGTGTGTGTGTCTGCCTGGATGTGTGTGTGTGTGTATACCTGCCTGGATGTGTTTGTGTGTGTGTACCTGCCTGGATGTGTGTGTGTGTGTGTGTGTACCTGCCTGGATGTGTGTGTGTACCTGCCTGGATGTGTGTGTGTGTACCTGCCTGGATGTGTGTGTGTGTACCTGCCTGGATGTGTGTGTGTGTACCTGCCTGGATGTGTGTGCGTGTGTGTGTGTACCTGCCTGGATGGGTGTGTGTGTACCTGCCTGGATGTGTGTGTTTGTGTGTACCTGCCTGGATGTGTGTGTGTGTGTTTGTGTGTGTGTACCTGCCTGGATGTGTGTGTACCTGCCTGGATGTGTGTGTGTGTGTGTGTGTACCTGCCTGGATGTGTGTGTGTGTACCTGCCTGGATGTGTGTATTAATTCCTTCTTAACTGTGTCTGTGCATCTCTCAGCCTCAGTGTCTCTGTTTGACAGTGTGTATGTGTGCGCCAGCTGAGACAGTTTGGAGGAGCCAGTGGGGGCAATTAGGAAAAGCCATATGAAGGGCATCATAAAAAAAGACATGCAGATTTTGGGGAAATAAGCAAGCCTTGTCCCTGCGTCGTTTATTTAAAAAATACAATCCATGATTTTGTATTAATGAATGCAGGTACAAGTAAAACAGTAACATGGCTTACTTTTCTACCAAATGATGCACGTGCATGCACAAAACACAGCAATAAAAAAAAACAATGGCCCATAATTAATTGCTTTAAAATATGCTGTGTATTTATATATATATATTTATATATATACATACACGAATGCTTGGTAACTAACAACAGTTTCACACTGTATGAGGGAGGGGGCCCTTCATGGATTCTTGCACCGGGGTCTTGAGGTTTCTAGTTACGTCTCTGGGTGAATGTATATTAATATAAGCATGCTGATTATGCAAAATTGTGGAATGGGTAATAAAGGGATTATCTATCTTTTAAAACAATACAAACTGATGAGTAGATATGGGTGGTGAGATGGAGCGCTTAAAGGGACACTGAACCCAAATTCTTTCTTTTGTGATTCAGATAGAGAATGCAATTTTAAGCAACTTTCTAATTTACTCCTATTATCAATTTTTCTTCATTCTCTTGCTATCTTTATTTGAAAAAGAAGGCATCTAAGCTTTTTTTCTTAGTTCAGAACTCTGGACAGCAATTTTTTATTGGTGGATGAATTTATCCACCAATCAGCATGGACAACCCAGGTTGTTCACCAAAAATGGGCCGGCATCTAAACTTACATTCTTGCATTTCAAATAAAGATACCATGAGAATAAAGAAAATTTGATAATAGGAGTAAATTAAAAAGTTGCTTAAAACTTCATGCTCTATCTGAATCACAAAAGAAAAAAATGTGGGTTCAGTGTCCCTTTAAGGGAAGCCTCTGTCGCTCTATAGCAAGGGTGTACTAGCCCACCCTGAGAAATGAAGAAATAGGAATTGTGATGTATAGAGTGCCAATAGAGGCTGGATTTAAAAAGATAATTTATTAAAGCTATTCTAAATCCCTATGGGGATATACACAATGTAAATAACACAATTCTATAAAAGCTCAGTTAATAAAAGCACAATAAGCACAATAAAAGGTACAATAGTGGAATATGCAACATAAAGATAGCACAATGTGATGGTCACATATTATAATAAAAACATATGTTAAAACACCATATAGGTGGAAAATCCGACTCAATTTTGGCTCTGTAAGGTGCACCTTATGAGTATGAGAACCGATAAAGATTTGATAAAGGCCCATTTCTGAGGGCCGAAACGCGTTGACAGTCATTTGGTAAGCCTTATTCCTTTTATTATATTTGTTTTTAGCGATATTGCACTATTTGTTATATGTTGTTACAGGCTATAAGAAGAAACACGACCCAGTGCTTGAGAAGCACACACCATCTCTCAGAGGGATCTATATCTACAATTTAACATTTTGGAATATCCTTTTTTCCCCTCACTGATTGTTATCACATTTCACTTTGGAAACTTTTTGACCACTCACATCTGCTTTTTGGTTTTTATTTTTTCAATTTTTGTTTTCCATACATTTTTGGACTTTTTCTCACATAATATTCATTTTTTTCTCACACACTATTGCATTTTTCACCGATTTGAACACCTATTTTGAATCATCCCCATTTGAAACTTATTGGAACTTATTGGAACATCACTGACTGTGTTAAGCCAAGTCTATATCGGTTCTCATACTCATAAGGTGCACCTTACAGAGCCGCAATTGAATCGAATTTTCCACCTATACGGTGTTTTAACATATGTTTTTATTATATGTGACCTTCACATTGTGCTAACTTTATATTGCATATTCCACTATTGTACCTTTTATTGGGCTTATTGTGCTTTAATTAACTGAGCTTTTATAGAATTGTGTTATTTACATTGTGTATATCCCCATAGGGATTTAGAATAGCTTTAATAAATTATCTTTTTTAATCCAGCCTCTATTGGCGCTCTATACATCACTATTCCTAAACTGATGAGTAGACTTTCCCTTTAAATAACAGCAATGAATTAAAAAAACAAAAATAAAACAAGGGGCATTAAACAAACAAAAAAAATTACGCATAAAGGTCTAGATTAAAAGTGGCGCTAATGTTAGTGCGGGACGGGAGAAGCAATATCGTGACATCGCTAATGTGGATATTACAAGTTGAAAGTAAACAGTTGCACTTGAGTGCTTGAAGTATAAAAAACGAATGGAAACAGTTTAAACTGTAAGGGTTAAAAAAAATGTCAAAACACATTCAAAACATTAAAATAAATTATTACCCTCATATATACACTTTTTGATAAAACAAAATCATATAAATATTGATAAAAAAAATGTTTTATAAGGGTTAAAAGGGATATGGTAAATGGCAAGGTATTTGACTGGAAAGGGTTAATGTATAAATTTATGTCTAAATATGTGTATGTATAATATGTGTATGTATAAATGTGTATTTATGTGTTTATATGTGTAAATATGTATGTGCACATATAAATACATATATAGATATGTATACAAATATACAGTATCTCACAAAAGTGAGTACACCCCTCACATTTTTGTAAATATGTTATTATATCTTTTCATGTGACAACACTGAAGAAATGACACTTTGCTACAATGTAAAGTAGTGAGTGTACAGCCTGTATAACAGTGTAAATTTGCTGTCCCCTCAAAATAACTCAACACACAGTCATTAATGTCTAAACCATTGGCAACAAAAGTGAGTACACCCCTAAGTGGAAATGTCCAAATTTGGCCCAAAGTGTCAATATTTTGTGTGGCCACCATTATTTTCCAGCACTGCCTTAACCCTCTTGGGCATAGAGTTCACCAGAGCTTCACAGGTTGCCACTGGAGTCCTCTTCCACTCCTCCATGATGACATCATGTAGCTGGTGGATGTTAGAGACCTTGCGCTCCCCAACCTTCCATTTGAGGATGCCCCACAGAAGCTCAATAGGGTTTAGGTCTGGAGACATGCTTGGCCAGTCAATCACCTTTACTCTCAGCTTCTTTATCAAGGCAGTGGTCATCTTGGAGGTGTTTTTGGGGTCGTTATGTGGAATACTGATCTGTGGCCCAGTCTCTGAAAGGAGGGGATCATGCTCTGCTTCAGTAGGTCACAGTACATGTTAGCATTCATGGTTCCCTCAATGAACTGTAACTCCCCAGTGCCAGCAGCACTCATGCAGGCACAGACCATGACACCACCATGCTTGACTGTAGGCAAGACACACTTGTCTTTGTACTCCTCACCTGGTTGCTGCCACACACGCATGACACTATCTGAACCAAATAAGTTTATCTTGGTCTCATTGGACCACAGGACATGGTTCCAGTAATCCATGTCCTTAGTCTGCTTGTCTTCAGCAAACTGTTTGCAGGCTTTCTTGTGCATCATCTTTAGAAAAGGCTTCCTTCTGGGACGACAGTAATGCAGACCAATTTGATGCAGCGTGCGGCGTATGGTCTGAGCTCTGTCAGGCTGACCCCCCACCCCTTCAACCTCTGTTGCAATGCTGGCAGCACTTATACATCTATTTCCCAAAGACAACCTCTGGATATGACGCCGAGCACATGCTTCTTTAGTTGACCATGGCGAGACCTGTTCTGAGTGGAACCTATCCTGTGAAACGGCTGTATGGTCTTACCCACCGTGCTGCCGCTCTGTTTCAGGGTCTTGGCAATCTATTTATAGCCTATATTATAAGGAAACAGTAAACCTTATCCAGCACTACACATAAAGTCAAAGAATTAAAAATAAAGAAGGAGCTGTGAACTTCTCAAAACCAAACACACCATCACAGTATTCAGAAGTCAATGCAACTAAGTTTATTACTATTTCAAAAAAAATATAATAAATGTGCAACAATTAAAGCAAGAACAGATACTATATGTCTGTCTAAGTTCAAGCATATGCAATTCATTCATTACCCCTCACACAACCATAAGAGCTCTATTAATATTTTGCTCAGTGCGTCCACTGTTTTCTGCAAAGAGTCAACTGTTTCCTCATAGAATTTATTTATATATATATATATATATATATATATATATATATATATATATATATATATATATATTCACTTTTGAGCCTTTCCAGTTAAATACCTTATCAAAATAAACTATTAAACTCATATCTACACTTTCTGATAAATCAAAATCTTATAAATAATGATAACGTTTATAAGGGTTAAAATGGATATGGTATATGGCAAGGTATTTGACTGGAAAGGGCTATTATCTATATATGTACGTCTAAATATGTGTGTATGTATAAATGTGTATTTCTGTGTTTATATGTGAAAATATGTATTTATACATTTAAATAGATATAAACACATATATAAATATGTATACACATATATATTCACATATATATTCACTTTTGAGACCTTAACAGTTAAATACCTTATTGGCACCCTTGGTAAATATGGCACCCTTGGTAAATATGAGCAAAGAAGAAAAATTGTCTTTATTGTTTAACCTTTAGTTAAAAAAATACACAATAATACTCTGCTTTCATGGATATCAAACAATTGCAAACACAACACAGGTTTATGCAAAAAAAAAATCTTTGTAAAAATATGTGTGGCACAATTATTTGCACCCTTATGAATTCATATGAGAAAAAAATAAATTTGAAGTATATTCCCATTGATATTTTGTAAAATATTTTATTACACCTAAGAGACTAGGAACAGGAAATTGTGCAACTATTACTTCCTGTTTCACAGGGGTAAAAATATGAGGTAACACATAGGCCAAATTCCCTAAGTCATTTATCACAATGGGTAAGACCAAGGGATATAGCTGTGATGTGCATCAAAAAGTTGTTGAGCTTCACAAAATGGGAAATGGCTAAAAGAAAATTGCAAAAGCATTTCCACCATCAGGGCAACAATTAAGAAGCTTCAGTTAACTGGAAATGTTATGAATCAACCTGGAAAGGACACGTGTCTCAAAGCACTGTGTAGAGGAGGGTTTTGAGTGGCCAAAATATCTCCAAGAATTACAGCTGGAGAATTGCAGTAGTTAGTTGCATCTTGGGGTCAGAAAGTCTCCAAAACTACAATCCGACATCACCTACATCACCATAAGTTGTTTGGAAGGGTTTCAAGAAAAAAAGGCTCTACTCTCATCCACAAACAAACTCAAGCGTCTTCAGTTTGCCAGACAGTACTGGAACATCAAATGGGATAGGGTTCTATGGTCAGATGAAACCAAAATAGAGTGCTTTTGCAATAAACACCAGTGGTGGGTTTGGCACGCGCACAGAGAGGTAGCCATATGGACAAGTATGTCATGCCCACAGTTAAATATGGTGGGGCTGTTTTTCTGTCAGGAGACTTGGACATTTTGTTAGGATACATGGCATCATGGACTCAAATATCAACAGATATTAAAAACTTGACTGCCTCTGCCAAAAAGCTTTAAATGGGCCGTGGTTGGATCTTCCAACAGGACAATATTAATATTTCAAAACATACATCAAAATCAACACAAAAATGGTTTACTGACCACAAAATCAAGGTCCTGCCATGGCCATCCCAGTCCCCTGATTTGAACCTCATAGAAAACCTGTGGGGTGAACTAAAGAGGAGAGTCCACCAGCATCAACAATGAAATCTGAAGGATCAGGAGAGATTCAGTATGGAGGAATAGTCTCCAACCTCATCAGACATTATAGAAGACAGAGCTGTTATCTTGGCAATGGGAGGTAGCGCAAAGTTTTGACTAAAAGGGTGGCAATAATTGTGCCACACATACCAGTATATTCAATAAAGATAATTATTTTTTTGGATAAAACTGTGTTATGTTTTATATATATATATATATATACAGGTAGCCCTCAGTTTACGCCGGGGTTAGGTTCCAGAAGGAATGGTTGTAAATTGAAACCGTTGTAAATTGAAACCCAGTTTATAATGTAAGTCAATGGGAAGTGAGGGAGATAGGTTCCAGGCCCCTCTCAAAATTGTCATAAGTAACACCTAATACATTATTTTTAAAGCTTTGAAATGAAGACTTTGAATGCTAAACAGCATTATAAACCTAATAAAATAATCACACAACAGACTTTACTTGCATTTTTCTGCAAACGGTTCTTTCTATGCATTTCAATCTGGACTGATATATAGACAGGAAGATCTTGTTCCTTTGAAATCTGCTCGATAGCTCAGGTCTGGTTAAACTGATTAATTTCAGCTTTCTTGGCTCCATCTTCTGGCTATTTTAATAAATGCACTGCTTCTCAATGCTTTTCAATAGCAGTCACATGACTGGAAAAAAAGGTTGTTATTCTGAAACGGTGTAAATTGAACCGTTGTAAAACGAGGGCCACCTGTATGTATATATATATATATATATATACACACACACACACTCACCGGCCACTTTATTAAGTACACCTGCTCAATTTCTTGGTAACACAAATTACTAATCAGCCAATCACATGGCAGCAACTCAATGCATTTAGGCATCTAGACATGGTGAAGATGACTTGCTGAAGTTCAAACTGAGCATCAGAATGGGGAATAAAGGGGATTTAGGTGACTTTGAACGTGGCATGGATGTTGGTGCCAGACAGACTGGTCTGAGTATCTACTGGGATTTTAACACACAACCATCTCTAGGGTTTACAGAGAATGGTTTGAAAAAGAGAAAATATCCAGTGAGCATCAGTTGTGTGGACGACAATGCCTTGTTGATGTCAGAGGTCAGATGAGAATGACCAGACTGGCTCAAGATGATAGTAAGGCAACAGTAACTCAAATAACCACTTGTTACAACCAAGGTATGCAGAATACCATCTCTGAACACAAAACACATCAAACCTTGAAGCAGATGGGCTTCAGCAGCAGAAGACCACACCGGGTGCCACTCCTGTCAGTTAAGAACAGGAAACGGAGGCTACAATTTGCACAGGCTCATCAAAATTGGACAATAGAAGATTGGAAAAACGTTGCCTGGTCTGATGAGTCTCGATATCAGCTGCGACAATCAGATGATAGGGTCAGAATTTGGAGTAAACAACATGAAAGCATGTATCCCTCTTGCCTTGTATCAACGGTTCAGGCTCAGGGCTGGATTGGGCCGCCGGGGTACTGGAAAAAATCCCGGTGGGTCGCCGGCCGGCAGAGGCAGCTCAGCTGCAGTGGAGAGCAGCAATTTGCCAGCCCAGCAAGCAAGCACAGTTGTGTGAGGGAGTGCAGCAGCAGAGCCGCCAGCAAGCTACTGCACACAGACTGACAGCCAGGCTCAGCCAAAGTCACTCATTCAGGCATTTGCCGAATTGCCTCATTTGATATGATGGTCCGTAATCGGATGTGAGAGAGCAGATGTCTGAGGCGGTTGGGAGCAGAGCGGCCGCCGCAGCCCGCAGTCACAGTGCTCAGCTTGCGGCCACTCAAGCTCCACCTCCCAGCATCACACATATACATTTTCTAGTTGCTTAGTAATAGGCACTGTCTTAAATTAACTGGCCGCAATCAGTCTACTCTGAGTCTCTGACTCAGACAGTCACTGTCACTCACACACTGCTAGATGAGGGAATAGGGTGGGGATGGGCCGGTTATACCGGCCCGGCTAGAATGCCAGTCGTCACACACACGTGACATAGTCAGGAGGGAGCCTAGTTGGAGGCGATGTGGGACAGAAGCCAGCCAGTTACCGGTAATACAGATCATCATGCAGACCAGTGCACTAACAGATCAAAAAAAGAAAACTTAAAAAAGAACTTAAGAAAGGTATGTTAATAAAATAAAAATACTGAGTTTAGGGGAAAGTGAGAAGGGGCACAATTATGTATATGTATTCAATAGGGTAATAAGACTGAGAGTTTAGGAATTGTCCGACAGTCCAGCCCGCACCACCTCTCTTCATGGGCTGCACCTGCTGCCAAGCTCCGTGTCCAGCTAGAGAAGTAGCTGGTGCTGTCATTGTTCTTGGCGGTAATTAGCCATGTCTCTAGATGGTTATAGAGCCTGGCACCAGGTGCAGAGCATGAAGAGGAGGTGCGGGCTGCAGGGTAATTCCTAAACTCTGCATAGCCACATTCCTCTCTTTAGCCAAGCTGTCTCTCCTCTGCTTGTGTGCCTGTAGAGTGCTACAATAAAGCAGACTAGGCGATCAACCCACTGTTTTTCCCTGAAATTAACTCTGAAATAATATTTTCTCACTATTCTCAGAGAGGATAGAATGTATGCTGTATAATGCAAAAGTCTCAGGCTACATCATAATACACTGTGATTACTTAATATATAATTAAAAGTATCACATAATTAGTTTTGGTAAATAAAAAAATAAAAAAATATCTCTGCCCTCTCTTTTCTGTCCTGTCTCTTCCTCTTCCTCTCTCCCTCTATTTTATTATCTATATCTTCCTCCTCTCTTCTGTCTCTTCTTTATCCCTCTCTCCTACTGTTTTCTCTTTTTTATCTATCTTCTCTTTCTTCTTTTTCTCTCTCTCCTCTATTATTTCTCTCCCCTTTTCATCTCTCTTTTTTGGGGCTGGGGAGGGCTAGGGTTGGTCTTTTGACATTTCCAGGGCCGGTCTGGCTTCCCAGTCCAGCCCTGTTCAGGCTGGTGGTGGGGGTGTAATGGTGTGGGGGATATTTTCTTGGCAAACTTTGGGCTCCTTAGTACCAATTGAGCATTGTTTAAATGCCACGGCCTACCTGAGTATTGTTGCTGACCATGTCCATCCCTTTATGACTACAGTGTACCCATCTCTGATGGCTACTTCCAGCAGGATAATGCACCATGTCACAAAGCTCAAATCATCTCAAACTGATTTCTTGAACATGACAATGAGTTCACTGTACTCCAAAGGTCTCCACAGTTACCAGATCTCAATCCAATAGAGCACCCTTGGGATGTGGTGGAATGGGAGATTCGTATCATGGATGTGCAGCTGAAAAATCTGCAGCAACTGTGTGATGCTATCAATATGGATAAATAAAAAGAGAGAAGCGCTCATAGCATAATAGCTTGTTCTATGGCTAAATACTACCCAAGTAGCAGCCTCTTTTTGCTCAACATGTGCCTTTTACAGAGAAGAACTTTCCTGAAGCATATCAGTCTGATCCTGACTTAACAGTACAGTCCATCCCCGAAATACCAGGCAATCCCTCTATGAACGAGAGAAACAGCAAAACCCTAGACATACGTTTCAGCCTATTGTGGGCCTCGTCATTTCAATATGGACCAAAATCTTTGAGTAATGTTTCCAACACCTTTTTGAATCTATGCTACTAAGAATTAAGGCAGCTCTGAAGGCAAAAGGGGGCTTAACCCGGTACTAGCAAGGTGTACCTAATAAAGTGGTATATATATATATATATATATATATATATATATATAATTACCTCTCCTGCTGCTGTTGTTGCAGACATTGCACACAAAACAAAAATTGCTGTGCACAATTTTAAATGGAAAGGCAGTAGCAGTACCATATTTCTGATGCCCAAATTTCCCTCTTCTATTAGTTCCTGCCCATAGCACAGATTGTCAGTACTTCTCTTACACTAACACTGTCATGTCTCCCCAAGAGGCAGATATAAGAAATGGCTCGTGGGCTTCCGGTGGGCGGGCGATCTGACAGGTCACACTAGAAGAGAGCTCCGTGCGACCTGTGTGAAAACGGGGAGATTTACCCCCAAAGCAGACCCTAAAGGCTCACCTCCTTGGCAGAAACACTCGCAGAAGACTGCTGGAACCTTAAGAGCCAGGAGCCCCTACATTGCTCCACCACCGGAGGAGACTCAGGACCACGCCGCCAAGTAGCGGGCCGCGACGGCCTTGTGCACCACAACAGGCCAGAACCGCAGTGCTAACACCCGGAAGATACCGGGAGAGGAAGGGAGGTAAGGAGACCCGGTGCGAGCAGGGAGGATCACAGAATATAGTGCCGCGCCAGCATGGAGCGAAAAGAGGCGCCATCTTGGGACACCTAAAGTGCCAATACATAGCAGACAGCCCCACGAGTGTCCCATAACCCTACTCGCACAATAACCACTCTGCTTCAAAAGCATAGCAACCCTGGCCCCACCTGACGTGATATAACCACCAGAGACTTTTGAATACTTAAAGGCAGTCACTGAAAGGCACAGTTTGCATAAGTACCTCAGTGCAGAACCCCACACTCATACTTGATTCCTGCCTACTGAAGAATCAAACACTTAAGGGCAAGCCAGAGCTGGGTCCCATCACCCCAATTATAAATTCTGTTAAGGAGGAAATAACAGTCATGACACACTAGACAAGAGCCATATATACCCCCCTCCCCACGCACAGCCCTCCAGGTACATAACAACAACAAGTCCTCCTCGTCCTATAGAGGAAATTCAACTCCCCTGCCATACCACAACAGCAGCAAAGCCTCTTCTGAGAGCAGCCTGTATGCAAAAATATTATACCCCATATAACAAAAAGACTGACAACATGGCAGGAAAGCAAAAGCACTCAGAGAGACGCCAAAAAATCCAAACAGAGACCCAAGACCTGGCACAGTCACCGCCAGAAACCTCTATAATCTTGGCGCAAGACACACATCCTATTGTATCGCAACTGTCTGCGCTTTTTCTGCCCAAAATTGAACAACTGCAGACAGGCATGGACAGTCTGTCTACGGACCTCAGAGCCTTTTCAGCACGACTAACTACTGTGGAACAGAAAACAGCGGAGGGAGAAGAGAGATATAGGGAAACAGCCTCCTCCATCACTACCCTCCAAAGGCAAAACAGAATACTGCAAACCAAAGTTGATGACTTAGAGAACCGCTTAAGGCGGAATAACCTTAGGATAGTGGGGGTGCTGGAATCCGTCCCCCAGAAGGCCTTAATAAACTTTGTAGAGACTGTCCTCCCAGGCATACTCAAACTTCCACCTACAAACATACCATGCATTGCAGAGAGAGCACACAGAGTAGGAGCTCCCCAGCAGGAAGGTGCACCAAGACAGATAATGGCGCGCTATCTTAACTTCAAAGATAAAACGCTACTACTTAGAGCGTATAGACAAAGGGCACCTATTGATTTTGAAGGGAGAAAAATCTTCATCTTCCAAGACTACTCCGTGGATGTCTCAAAGAAGAGAAGAGAATTCACGCCTTACTGCAGAGACCTCATAGCTCAAGGTGAATCCATAGCACTCTTGTATCCAGCCAGACTGCGACTTCAAACGCCACAAGGCCCAAAGATATTTGAATCTCCAAAACATCTTCAGCTATTCTTAGATCAAACCAAGAGGCGCACAGCTCGAACACAACAAGCCCAGCAAGAAGAAGACAAAGACACCTGAGACAAGACAAAGTCAAGTGGGACATTGAACCATTCATTTAGGACTACTGAACCTACTAAGGCCGACTGGAGGGCCATAACGCACTAAAAATAGTGCAAAAACACAGCTTATATATCCTTTTCAAGATGGGGGGGGGGGCTTTTGGGATTTTGTGAAGTTTGAAAGTTTACTAGTTTAACTACTGTTTAGAGTCAGAACGAACCAGAATCAGTTTAGGTTATCTGCTACTTGTAGCAACTATAGACGTAAGTGAGATAATATCTGTGTTTGTATATATCTATTGTACTAACCTGTTGTCTAACCCTACAGAGAGCCGAACAATAATAAAGCTACTATAGAACACCTCAATAGCTACGCACTCTCTCCCTTGGGCAGTTGGCGGTAAGTGTGAAAGACAGAACTAGTCTATTCTCCTCCTATCACACTTTTACATACTCATTACACATCCCCAAAAGGCTCCAACATGAAAGTGGTATCTTGGAATGTGGGAGGCATCACGTCCCCCATTAAAAGAAAAACCATCCTAAAGTATCTGAGAAACCAACACACAGACATAGTGATATTGGAAGAAACCCACTTGTCAAAAGTGGAACATCAGAAACTAAAACAAGGGTGGGTGGGAGAAGTTATCCACACCACATACGAGGGGAAAAGAGCCAGAGGGGTAGCTATCCTCTTTAGGAAGAATTTAGACTACACCCTGGTAAAACATTTGACAGATCCCGAAGGTAGATATGTGTTAACAAAAATACAACTCAAACACAAACACATTATAGTTGGAGGGGTCTACAGCCCACACACTGATAAAAAGGATTTCTGGAGAACCTTCAGCACTGTCGTAACAAAGTTTGTTGACTCCCCAGTGATTCTGGGGGGAGATTACAACATAGCCCCCCAAACCCCGGCAGACAGATTTAGAGACCCTAATGCAGCTGTAAGGCATAACACGACCCATAGAAACGCGAGGAGAGATTCCCTGACTTTGTCTAAATTCAAACACTCTTTAGCACTGACAGACATATGGCGAGATAAACACCCAGAAGAGCGAAGTTACACTTGCACTACCACTGCCAAAGACACCCTGTCTAGGATAGACCTATTCCTAACAACACACTCCTTAGGACCACAGATCACCAACACTACCATAGATGTCACGACCATATCAGACCATGCCCCCATTAGCCTTAAACTGAATCTTGCTCCAGACAGAGAGGGGCCCCGTAGGTGGTTCTTCCCGACGTATATATACGGGGACATACATTTTAAGAGATTCCTTACGGGAGAATGGAAAACCTACGTGACTCTGAACTCCGCACACCAACATGACACCTTGTTGCTCTGGGAGGCGGGTAAGGCGGTGATGAGGGGTCTTATATCCTCTTACACAATCGGCAGGCTAAAATGTTTAAAACAAAAAAGCGAGAATCAATTGAGAAGGGTGATTAGCGCTAGGAATAAATACCTACGAAACCCAAATCCGACGACGAAACAACACTACACTGACGCAAAAGCAATTACACCAGAGTACAGTTAGGGAAATAACAACAGTTCAAGCGAAATTCTACAGACATGGAGATAAGACTGGAAAGCTCCTAGCCAGACTTACCAAGTTTGCTAAACCTAACAAATACATAGGTGCCATTAAGGTAGGGAATACTCTTCACACAACCACACCACAGATACAGACTGCTTTCATGAGCTATTACAAAACCCTGTACAGTGAGGAAAAAATAGACAAAACACAACAAATATCCTTCTGGGAAACCATACACAACCCCACCATCTCAGACGAGCATCTGACTCTCCTTAACGCACCCATCTCAGAGACGGAGATACTAAAGGCCATAAATACCCTGCCTCTTGACAAGACCCCAGGTCCGGATGGACTACCTGGGGAATTCTACAAACTAGTGAAAGAGGAGGTGGGGATAACACTCACTACTCTTTTCAATAAAATCATGAATGGGGAGGGAGAGATCTCTACCCGTTTCACAGAGGCTAACATCTGTGTAATCCCCAAGGAAGGCAGAGACAAATTACTTACCCAATCCTACCGCCCGATATCCCTGTTAAATCAGGATTACAAATTACTAACTAAAATCCTGGCAGATAGACTCGCGGTGGCTCTGCCCTCTCTGATACACCAGGATCAGACAGGATTTGTGAAGGGTAGATCCTCGGTATTAAACATCCGCAAGCTCCAATTTATACTGACCCATTTTTGGAACCAGACCAGGGAGGGTGGAGATGTAGGCCTGGAAGCCTGTGCTTTGCTGATAGACGCGGAAAAGGCCTTTGACATGGTCCTTTGGGACCATCTCTTCACCATGGTCCCAAATAGGTTTGGTATCAGAGGCCTTTTTGCGAATACAATCAAATCCCTATATGCCAACCCCCACGCCTCAATTTTGATTAACGGAGCCCCCTCGCCTCCCTTCCGGCTGGGCAGAGGGACAAGACAGGGATGTCCACTGTCACCTCTCCTTTTCGACATTGCTATTGAGCCCCTAGCCATCAAGATCAGAACGGAGTCGGAAGGGTTGTGGGTGGGTAAGGTCCAGTGCCATCTGTCTCTCTTTGCAGACGACATGATCCTGTACCTACAGAATCCAAAAAACAATATCCCCCACATCATGCAAATTATACACCAGTTTGGCCTAATCTCTGGCTACAGAATAAACACCGACAAATCGGAACTTATTTGGCTGCTCCCGAAGTCACCCGGCACAGCTTTACCATTCAGTTTTAAACAAGTTACCCACTCCTTCAAGTACTTAGGAATCAAACTTTCTTTGAATCCCGGGGAGTGGTACCATCTTAACTATCGCCCTCTAATAAAGGAACTCCAGGAGATGTTGCTCAGATGGGGTAAACTGCCGGTTGCATTACCTGGTAGGGTCGCACTCGTCAAGATGATCATATTCCCGAAACTCCTTTACTTGTTTCAGATGGTACCCTACAACATCCATAAAGCGGATGTCCAGACACTTAACAAAGCAATGCTTACTTTTATATGGGCGGGGAAAAAACACAAAATAAACTCTACTAGATTGATGGCAGAAGTTACCTCGGGGGGGTCTAGCGGTCCCCAACCTCGAAGCATACTGTGAGGCAGCCCAAATCAAGTACGTACTGGACTGGTTGACAGAGAAACGGCACTTCACCTTGCCGATGCTTGAACAACAAGTCACAGCTCCATGGTCCTTGCAAGCAATCCCACATATGACACCGACACACACGCTCAAGCTAGTTAAAAACTATCCGCTGCTATCCCAACCCCTCCACGCTTGGTGGAAACTGTGCAAGAGATCCCAATTTAACCCCAACTACACGAAGTACCTCCCTTTGAGAGGTAATCCAGAATTCCCTGCAGGGATTGATTCTCCAGTGTTTGCAACATGGGAAGTCAGGGGGTTGACCTCCGTGTCCCAGTTGATAAATGGTTTAGACATGAAGGTTAGACCCTTTCAAGAACTACAAACCCAGTTTGAACTGCCCCGCACGCACCACTTTGCGTACCTACAAGCGAGACATTACACCAATGACCTACTGCGACATACGGAACTTACTGACCAAAACTTAGACATAAACAGACTCCTACACAAGACAGCGCAGGGTGGTACGTCTATATCCCCAACTTACAAACTACATATGAAACCGACTAACGTAGCCACAGTCAAGCACATCAGCGACACATGGACAAACACCCTAGACACTGAAATTACAACAGACGTGGTCCAACGCAGCATACAGCAAGCGAGAAGAGCAACTCTATCAGCGACTGTCAGAGAATCACACACCAGACTGCTACAGGCAGCATACATAACACCCAAAATCTTCAAGAAGTGGAGACCGGATGCAGATGGTCTCTGTAAAAAGTGCAAAGCATCAGATGCGGATTTGCCGCATTTGCTGTGGAACTGCCCTATGATACGTAAATTCTGGGGCATGATAGCATACTGGATAAAAACCACGTTCCACACTGAAGTGACAGTTTCCCCCGAATTGATAATATTCCTAGAGACCCCAGCTTTGACACCTAACACCCTGAAAAATCTGATCACAAACATTATCCTACAAGCTAGGAAACTCATATTCAAAAATTGGCTAAGTTCAGGAACCCCCACACTATCACAACTTAAGACTAGTATGCACAAGCAGGTTACATACAAAGCAGCAGACACCCTAAGAGATGTACAATTGAGAACTAGGCCCTTTATGAAAAAATGGGAACCTTACATACACACTCTACAGATCACTGTGCAGACACAGCTTTTATTCCCCCTCAGGAACACAGAAGCCTTATTAGAACAACACCTGAGAGGTAAATGGAACTTTTTATACGAAGAGGTACACGAAAGACAAGGTAGTAGAAATCTGCTTTAACTTTAAAAGGTCTTTCTTGTTGCTGCTGCCCAGGGGAGAGAAAGAGACCTAAACCGTGGTACACTATAGAGGTCTCAGTGTGAATAATGAAGAGATGAGATTGAGCTTGGTTCTGACTATTGTTTATTTTGTTGTTATTTTGTTATTATTGAACATTGTATTATTTGAGAGATTTGGATAAGGGAGGGGGGGAGGTATAGGGGAGGGAAGGGTGTAAAAAGGAAAAGAGGGTCTTACCATGGACAATTAACGCAAAACGACTATCTCCCAAGAAGCGGATTTAAAACTCTTTTTGTTTTTTTAGAGGAAAGACTCTGGGCGTAATTGTGGGGACGTTGAATGTATGACCTACACTTGCAGCAAAGTAACCCCAATATGCTAATGGAAACACACAATTGTAACATATTATTGGTTTTGTATCCTCTGTGATTAATGGGAGAGACATCTCCACATGGCAACCCTCGTTTGATAAATAAAGTTTAAAAAAAAAAAAAAGAAATGGCTCACTTCTGGCTTTTTCTTGATTAACTTATTGATGAAATGTGACTCTTGACCTGACAGACAGTGGACGGGCACGCCATACAGCACCCTGAGTTTTTATTTTTATTTTACTTTAACATTATTTTATTTTTTCTTGTCCGGACAGGTGAGGCTTTGCCTCCTCTGCCTGCACGTCTCTGCATATATATATATATATAAAGGGCCAGATTACTTGTCGAGCGCAAAATTGCGCTTTTGCAAAAGCGATATTTGCACTACACTCGTAATACTAGCATGCGCAATTGTGCACTGGTATCTGAAGTAGCTGGAAATACGAATGCGGCCTTGCGTTTCCATTGCATGGAAACATTTCAATAGAGCTCACTTCCATATTCTCCAATAGGAGCCTCGTTCTCATGCCGTGAGATATGGCATGAGAAGTAGCAAAGCGAAGACAGAAAATTGTGCAACGATGGGCAGCAATTTTAAATATATATGTATATATACATATATATTTATGTGTTGATATGTTTATATACACATATTAACACATAACTATATATGTATTTAAGCATATACAAATATATTTACAGAGAACACACAGTCCCCATAGTACGCAATGTAAAGGCACTTTTCAGTGCCGTTTCTTTCTAACACCCCACACCCGACACTTTTAACCCCCGAAAACTGTCTTCTGCAGTTATTAATGAAAAAACATTTTTTTTACTGTACACTGTATTTTGGTGGTAATTGGGGGACATTTTTAAAATTAACCAGAGGTCTGAGAGTCACAAAAGAGTTTCACAATTTAGAACACCAGTACTGTATCAATCAGCTACAAAATTATTTACATTACCTCAGGGTCATTCTATTTAAAATAAAGGGAACGAAATTTAGTATTTCACTCAATGAACATTAGCGTAGTTATATTTAACTCCAAGGTTACCAGAGAGCGGCAATCAATTGCTAGTAGCCACATAGTTAATGCATTTCTTAACATGTTCTATATTATTAATACCTTTTAGCTGCAAGATTTATGTTATTTTGTAATAATATTATTAAATTTTAGTTTGGAATTGCTAACTGTTTATGCAATCCTGAAATTACAATAATTTGCACATACTGTACATTTCAACATAATTTTCCAGCAAATTAACTATGCAAAACTGCAACCAAAAATGGACAAATGGGATATACACAATCAGCTAAGTGTAATTCAGCTAAGCACTATGCAAAACATACTATATTATGAGAGGAAAAACACCACTGAAATAAGAATTTATTACCTTAATTTGCCAGCTTTTGAATTATTACAATTATTTCTCATTTTGGCTGCACAATACTCTGTCCTGCATTACTATAATTATCACTATACTATTAATGAATGCTTCATTCCCAGCTGAAAGCTACTGCATGGGAAAAATAATTCCTTCTCCACACAGGGGTCAAACAGTTCTTAGAACATTGTGAACTTATAATATACTAAGCGATCCAGAGGGCAGTCTATGTTTAAAAAATCCAAACCCCCAAGATAATTTTACTAAAAATAAAAAATGTAAAATTACAGAAAAAAATAAACAAAGCTATCTAAAATAAAAATTTAAACCAAAACTAATACCCCTATAAAAATAAAAATCCTCCCCAAAATAAAAACACTCTAATCTAATACTAAACTACCAATAGCCCTTAAAAAGGCCTTTTACTTACAAAAATTACCAATCACCCCCTAACAGTAAAACCCCCCATCCAACCAACCCCCCAAAATAAAAAAAACTAAGACTAAGAAAACCTAAACTACCTATTGCCCCAAAAGGGGCATTTGTATGGGCATTGCCCTTAAAAGGGCATTCAGCTGATTTTACTGCTCTTAAAAGGGCAATCAGCTCTTTTACAGCCCATTAAATCCCTAATCTTAAAAATAAAAAAAAAATCCTAAAGCTAAGCCCCAAATAGGTACCCTTGTTCCTGAAGTCTGGCAGAGAAGGTCTTCTTCCAGGCGCCTCCCTCATCTTCTATCTTCATCCTGTGTGAAGGCGGCGCAGAGCGGAGGTGCGGAGTGGTCTTCCCTAATGCGCAGATCCGAAGCAGCGGCGGTTCTCAGCTGCGGTCCTCAGTGCGATCTTCAGCGGAGGCATTCCTTGGCGGCAAGGAGGCTCCCCTTCATCCAATGTCTGTCGTACACTGAAGATTGAATGCAAGGTACCACATTCAATTTGGGGAACGTTGCATTCCTATTGGCTGAAATTTTGAAATCAGCCAAAAGGATGAGAGATACTGAAATCCTATTGGCTGTTCAAATCAGCCAATAAGATTTCAGTAGCTTTCATCCTATTGGCTGATTTAAAAATTTTAGCCAATAGGAATGCAAGGTATCCCAATAAATATGGGGTACCTTGCATTCAATCTTCAGTGTGCGACAGGCGATCGCATAAAGAGGAGCCTCCATGCCCCCGAGGACCGCCACTGTTGAGGATCCACGCATCAGGGATGCCAGCTCCGCACCTCTGCTCTGCGTCGCCTTCGCTCCGGATAAAGATAGAAGATGATGGAGCCGTCTGGAAGAAGACCTTCTCCGCCGGACTTCAGGAATGGTGAGTACCTATTTGGGGCTTAGTTTTAGGATTTTCTTTTTTTTTTTTAAGATTAGGGATTAAATGGGCTGGAAAAGAGCTGATTGCCCTTTTAAGGGCAGTAAAAGAGCTTAATGCCCTTTTAAGGGCAATGCCCATACAGTAGTTAAGGTTTTTTTATTGGTAGGTTTTATTATTTTGGGGGGTTTGAGGGGTGTTTTTTTTAGGGGGACTAAAAAATATTTTTTAAATGTAAAATAGCTGTTTAACTTAGGGCAATACCCTACAAAAGGCCCTTTTAAGGGCTATTGGTAGTTTAGTTTAGGAGGTGTTTTTATTTTGGGGGGGGGCTTTTTTATTTTCATAGGGATTAGGTTTAATTTTTTAATTTTTGATAATTTTGTTTCTTTTTTCTGTAATTTTTTTATTTTTTGCAATTTTAGATTATTTTTTTGGATTTAATGTTCGTTTTTATTATTTTAAGTGTAACTTAGTACTGGGGTTAATTTAGGGGGTGTTACGTTAGGGGGCTTAGTAATTAAATTAGTTATTTGCGTTGTGGGGGGTTGGCGGTTTAGGAGTTAATAGGTTAGTTAGGTTTATTGCAATGTGGGAGTTTGGCAGTTTGGGGTTAATAGGTTAATTAGGTTTATTGCATTGTGGGGGGTTGGCGATTTAGGAGTTAATAGGTTAATTACGTTTATTGCGATGCAGGGGTTTGTCGGTTTAGGAGCTAATAAATTGATTAGGTTTATTGCGATGTGGGGGTTTATCGGTTTAGGGGTTAATAGGTTAATTAGGTTTATTGCGATGTGGGGGTTTGTCGGTTTAAAGGTTAATATATTAATTATGTTATTTGCGGATAAGGGGTTAATTACTTTATTATTTTGCAATGTTGGCGGTTTCGGGGTTTGTTAATACTTCGTGCGGGAGGGTAGTTTTTTGTTAAACTTTGTGCGGGCGGTTAGGGTTTTTCTTATTTCTTGCGGATACGTGTTTTTTTGTTGTTTTGTGCGGGCGGTTGCGTGCTTTCTTTTTTAAGGCTTTGTTTGCCTACGCTGCATCCCGGAAAGAATCCACCCTGCTATTTTTGGAATCCACGGGATGCAGCTTCGCTGCATCCAGGTGGATTCTTTTGGTTGCGTGCCCCAACATTCTTTTGGCTGCCTCGCGCAGCCAACATTTCTTTGAGGATGCGTGTGCTGTAGGTCCTATAATATGAATAAGTTTGTGCTCTCTTTATAGGGGTAAAATAAAAAGGTTATATGCAACAATTTTTTTTGCATTTTTAAGGGCTCGATGATTGAAAGCTCTCTGGGCTGGCGAGATTATTAAAGAATGCTCGCCAGTCCTTCTATTTCCCTTGTGGAATGATCTAAAGCCATTTTTTACCCTGAAAACAGGGTGTCTCGCTAAGGGGCGTATACTGCATTTTCATATGAAATGTGCACAACAAAATTCGTATTTTAAACATTATACAAAACAAATATTTGAATCATTCACACAAAAATAAGCAGGGAAAATTTGTATTGTTAAGGTGCATCAAAAATCGTAACAAAATTCTTTACCAAAAATCGTATGTTAACAAAAACGTAAAATTAGTATCTAATTTACACAGGAATAAATCAAATGAAATATTCACAGAGTAAATCGTAATTGTAGTACACTGAATGTGCAAAAATCACACAGAAATTTGAATTTATAAATACAAAATGCAAAGCGTTATTGTTGTTTTTTCGTAAAATGGGCTGAACATGGGCGTTCCATGGGCGTATATGAAAATGTCTCACTAATCCCAGCGTAATTATATAAAGATTTTCGCACTGCAGATATCACAGTTTTTTCTCTCCAACTAAAAGGTGGCGAGCTTTTGTCAAAACAATATGAACACTTATAACCCCAATAAAAAAACAAATGCATACGAACATATAGGCGAATGTAAGATGCTATAAGCAGAAAGCAGCGTAATGTGAGTTATATTGGCTGCAGGATTTTAATTTTAAAGTGCTCCCCCTGCTCTCTGCTAACTTCGCACTAAGGAGCGAAGTTTCCCTATCCAGCGAGCTCCATTACTTTTAATAGGAGCCATCTTGCAACTCGCAGGGACTGCCCCTTTTTTACGATCATTGCACCGGGGCAGCCCTGCGAGTGTCAGCGAGAAAAAGAAGGTTTGAGCTGGCGAACAATATATCATCGAGCCCTAAGTCTTTTTAAATTTACAATAGAAAAAAGAGAACAGGTCCGGACAGGTAGCCAGTGCAAGTAGAGTTTATTCTTCAGAATAGTAGTTCAGCAGGAGCAGCTTAAACTATCTGACATGTTTCGCGCATGTCACATGCGCTTCTTCAGAGATAGTGATTTGGGTGCCACAGCTGAGCCTAAATAGGCTAGTATAGCCAGTTGGAGAGAAGTAGGTTGGTCTTAGGTAATTAATTAATCGCTTAGGCTCAGTTGTGGAAGCCAAAATTATTATTAACTCTATGGGATGATACACTGTTAAATTATACAAGTGTAAAAGAACATAAACATTCAGTGTTATATGTTATTAACATATTTTAACAGAGATATAGAAAGAAATATTAAAAAAGTATAAAAGAGAAAAAAAAAAAAATATTCTTACATCACATCTTGACTAGTTAGAAAACAAGCTAAGAAATATATATATATATGATAAGTCATAAATAAACAATAAAGAGAAAAACAGAGAAAAGTAAAAATAAAGGTAAAAAATAAAAATGAGGATAACTAGTACATACATATTCTCTATACTGAGCAGCATGTAGCTTAGTGAAAAAGATAATAATGAGAGGTTAAGTAGCTTACTTGAAGTTAGTTCTAAGTTAAAATAGTACAAAAAGTGTATTCTAAAAGTCAAACTAAATTTTGGGGTATTTGTTAGGGATAAACCATTAAGTTCTAAAGTATAAGATGGTCCTAATTGCACCATCTGTATGTGCTAGGACCTAGTAAGGTCTGTAATCAAACTACGAGATATAGTTAATCCCTAAGAGGTTATTGCTTGTATTGGTTCTCTATGACGTACAAGGAGTAGCTGGGTATGGGATTAGAAATAGATGGGTCTTATTGAGCAACTTATCTGATAATTTGTTAAATGGTTTGTCATATGGTTATAACAATCTATCATGTTAAGGACTATGAGCTAGGAGGTCACTGATGCTACATGACTGTGGCATTTAAAGAGAAAGTGTATGTGTGTATGTCCTAACTTATGAGCTCGATAGAGGGCCATTTGGTTCCCTGATTTTGTTAGTTTATACTTTTATCACTAATACTAGGAGAACTGATGTACAATTATGTACAATTAGGAAATCCTATCCATATATAAATCATGCTAAGAAACCCTGTATATATAAAGGGAGTCTTATCCGTATATGTTAATAGTGTGAAGAAATGACAAAATACAAACAACTCAAAGAATTGAGAATTTGAAAATTTGAAAAGATTGAAAAGGGTTAACAAAAATCCTAAAAGGTTAAAAGATATATTGAGTACAAACGTGTGGTACACTGATTGTAGTGAGTTCCTAAGCTAACCTGCTAGAGCTCGGGAAAAGAGACAGGATGTTGATGTTTTTGAACCCTATAAGTCACTCTATGAACAGGTTAACATCATATCTTTTGTTGATACCTGTAGGTGATCTGGTCGCTAAAGTGAAGATCCAGTAGACTTCTCTCTTAAGTAGTGCCTTAACTCTATCACCTCCTTGAGGATCTTTATCTATATGTTCTATTCCCTGGAAGTAAAATTCTTAATGTGGTTGGTATGTGTATGGAAATGTTTTGCTACAGGAGTTCTTGGTGAGCTTTCTTCTATGGAGGCCAGGTGTTCTCTTGCCCTGTCTTTAAGGGGGCAAGTTGTGATGCCCACATATTGGAACCCGCATTCCTTACATGTGATTAGATAGATAATGAACGTGGAGGTGCAGTTAATCCTACTCTTGATGTAGTAGGTTTTACCTGTTTGTGTTGAAGTAAAAGTGGTACTTGGATTAGTGTAGTCACAGCTTTTGCAGCGGAGGTGGCCACATCTGTAGAAACCCGCTGATGGTGTAAGCCAGTTGGTGCGAGACTCAGTTTTTTTGAGAAACTTTTTTTTAACTATATCACCCAAATTAGTGGCCTTCTTGGCTGAAAACTTTACTATGTTATCCATTTTGTGTTTGAGTATTGTGTCTCCATTAAGAACCGGTAGGTACTTTCTGATTATCCTGCAGATTTGATAAAACTGGCAACTAAACTTTGTTGTGAAATATATGGGGTCTTTATCTAATGTTAGATTTGTATGGCTTGTTGTTTGGTTTGATAAGGTAGTATGTGTATGTGATTTCATTTTGGATTTTCGACTAATGACTCCCTCTGTATTATTCAGTAGGGTTTGTCTATCCATTTTTGCTACCTGAATTATTGTGTTTTAAGTGATGATTTGTTATATCCTCTAGCTGTTAGTTTGTCTGTTAGGGTATTGGCTTCTTTGTAGTAGATCTTGAGTGTGGAACAGTTTCTGCGTAGGCGGAGGTACTGTCCTTTTGGTATACCTTTTCTCATGTGTGGCGCCTCCCTCATCTTCTATCTTCATCCTGTGTGAAGGCGGCGCAGAGCGGAGGTGCAGAGTGGTCTTCCCTGATGCGCGGATCCGGAGCAGCGGCGGTTCTCAGCTGCGGTCCTCAGTGAGATCCTCAGCAGAGGCATTCCTTGGCGGCAAGGAGGCTCCCCTTCATCCAATGTCTGTCGTACACTGAAGATTGAATGCAAGGTACCACATTCAATTTGGGGAATGTTGCATTCCTATTGGCTGAAATTTTGAAATCAGCCAAAAGGATGAGAGATACTGAAATCCTATTGGCTGTTCAAATCAGCCAATAAGATTTCAGTAGCTTTCATCCTATTGGCTGATTTAAAAATTTTAGCCAATAGGAATGCAAGGTATCCCAATAAATATGGGGTACCTTGCATTCAATCTTCAGTGTGCGACAGGCGATCGCATAAAGAGGAGCCTCCACGCCCCCGAGAACCGCCACTGTTGAGGATCCACGCATCAGGGATGCCAGCTCCGCACCTCCACTCTGCGTCGCCTTAGCTCCGGATAAAGATAGAAGATGATGGAGCCGTCTGGAAGAAGACCTTCTCCGCCGGACTTCAGGAATGGTGAGTACCTATTTGGGGCTTAGTTTTAGAAACATAGAAACATAGATATTGACGGCAGATAAGAGCCATAGGCCCAGCAAGTCTGCCCGACCTTACCTAACAGTATAAACTTATCTAGTTCGTAGGATAGCCCTATGCTTGTCCCATGCATTTTTAAAGTCCCCCACAGTGTTTGTTGCTACTACCTCTTGAGGAAGTTTATTCCATAAATCAATCACTCTTTCTGTAAAGAAGTGCTTCCTCAAATTACTTCTGAATCTACTACCCTTTAGCTTGAGCTCATGACCCCTTGTTCTTGAATTTTCCATTTTATGTAAAATACCCACAGCCTCAGTTTTACTAAACCCTTTAATGTACTTGAAAGTTGCTATCATATCACCTCTTTCCCTTCTCTCCTCTAAGCTATACATATTTAGGTCATTGAGCCTATCCTGGTAAGTTTTATTTTTTAGACCATGTACCATTTTGGTAGCCCTCCTTTGCACAGATTCAAGTTTGTTAATATCCTTCTGAAGATATGGTCTCCAGAACTGCACACAATACTCAAGATGAGGCCTAACTAATGATCTATAAAGTGGCATAAGAACCTTACTATTTCTGCTGCAAATACCTCTACCAATACATCCAAGCATTCTGCTAGCCTTACTCGCTGCATTACTACATTGTTTACTAAGTTTTAAATCATCTGAAATAATAATTCCCAAGTCCTGTTCCTCGTCTGTAACAGTCAGTAAAGTGTCATTGAGTCTGTAATTAACATTTGGATTTTTCTTCCCTAAATGCATTATTTTACACTTTGCTGTGTTAAACTTTAGACCCCAGTCATTTGTCCAATCCTCCAATTGTTGTATATCACTTCTCATTTTGTCTACCCCCCCTGGAACATCCACTCTGTTGCAAATTTTTGTATCATCTGCAAAGAGACATACTTTCCCCTGTAGCCCTTTGCTGATATCGCAGATAAATATGTTAAACAAAACAGGCCCCAGAACTGACCCCTGAGGAACACCACTAGTAAAAGCCCCCTCTGCTGAATGAACTCCATTTACTAAGACACTTTGTTTTCTGTCCTTAAGCCAGCATTCCACCCAGTTCACAATTTTTGAATCTAGACCAAGGAGATATAGTTTGTGAATAAGTTTATTGTGTGGGACGGTGTCAAATGCTTTGCTGAAATCTAGATATGCTACATCAACTGCTCCTCCCTTGTCTAATACTTTTGTTACATAATCAAAGAAGTCAATTAGATTAGTCTGACATGATCTCCCTGAAGTAAAACCATGCTGATTTTGGTCCTCTAAATTGTTTGTCTTTATGTAAGTCATAATTCTTTCTTTTAAGAGGCTTTCCATTAATTTCCCTACTACTGAAGTTAAACTAACTGGCCTGTAGTTGCCAGATTCTTCTCTACTGCCCTTTTTATGAAGGGGTATTACATTTGCTATTCTCCAATCATCTGGGACAGCTCCTGTTAATAGTGACTGATTAAACAGAACAGTTAATGGGACAGTTAGCACTGATCGAAGTTCTTTTAAAACCCTTGGATGAATATTATCAGGACCCACTGCCTTTGTAACATTTATTTTTGATAATGCTAACAAAACCTCATCCTCTGTAAAAAGATTACTGTTAAGCTTGTTTCTATTTTGCGTAGCATCCCTTAATGTAGACATTGTATCTTCACAATCTTTAGTGAAAACAGAACAGAAGTAATCATTGAGACAGTCTGCAATCTGCTTATCTCCTTCTATTATTCTACCATCAACTGATTTCAATTTTACTATTCCTACCTTATTTTTTCTTCTTTCACTGATATATCTAAAGAATGTTTTGTCCCCATGTTTTACTGACTGATTTTTGTTAAACTTTGTGCGGGCGGTTAGGGTTTTTCTTATTTCTTGCGGATACGTGTTTTTTTGTTGTTTTGTGCGGGCGGTTAGGGTTTTTCTTATTTCTTGCGGATACGTGTTTTTTTGTTGTTTTGTGCGTGTTTTCTTTTTATAAGGCTTTGTTTGCCTACGCTGCATCCCGGAAAGAATCCACCCTGCTATTTTTGGAATCCACGGGATGCAGCTTCGCTGCATCCAGGTGGATTCTTTTGGTTGCGTGCGCAGCCAACATTCTTTTGGCTGCCTCGCGCAGCCAACATTTCTTTGAGGATGCGTGTGCAACTGGCAACACCGACGGACGCGTTACAAACGCGATTATAGTATAAATATACTTGTGTAGGTCCTATAATATGAATAAGTTTGTGCTCTCTTTATAGGGGTTAAATAAAAAGGTTATATGCAACAGTGCAATGACAAAATAATCTAACACATTAGCACAATTTTTTTTGCATTTTTAAGTCTTTTTAAATTTACAATACATAGCCATAGGCCTCTATTTATCAAGCCGGCAACCGCAAATACGCTGGAATTCTGCAGCGTAATTGTGGCGAGCCTGATTCCCCTTATTTATCAAAGCCTACAGACCGGCAAAAGTAGAATTTTGTGACGTAACATACGATCCGCCGGTCTCAGTCTGACACAGATCGATGCTTACGTCACTACAGATGTTCCGAATGCAAATTCGGCACTATCTGACTACTTTTGTAAGTTATCAAATTTCTACCAGGTACGCTCGGCACTATTCCGGCCCAGCGTACCTGGTTTTCAATCCACCGCCCTGGAGGCGGCGGATGCCTTAGGAATCAATGGGAGTCTGAAAGTAGCAAAGCTTATGTTCACTGCTGCCCGATATCCCATTGATTCCTATGGGAGAATAAAAGTTATGTTTACACCTAACACCCTAACATAATCTCCGAGTCTAAACACCCCTAATCTGCTGCCCCCTACATTATACTTATTAACCCCTAATCTGCCTCCCCGACACCGCCGCCACCTACATTATACTTATTAACCCCTAATCTGCCCCCCCAACACCGCCGCCACCTACATTTTACTTATTAACCCCTAATCTGCCCCCCGACACCGCCGCCACCTACATTATATTTATTAACCCCTAATCTGCCCCCCCTGACACCGCCGACACCTACATTATACTTATTAACCCCTAATCTGCCGTCCCCAACGTCCCCGCCACTATATTAAATTTATTAACCCCAAACCTAAGTCTAACCCTAACACCCCTAACTTAAATCTAATTTAAATAAATCTAAATAAAATTCATATCATTACCTAAATTATTCCTATTTAAAACTAAATACTTACCTATAAAATAAACCCTAAGCTAGCTACAATATAACTAATAGTTACATTGTAGATAGCTTAGGGTTTATTTTTATTTTACAGGCAAGTTTGTATTTATTTTAACTAGGTAGAATAGTTATTAAATAGTTATTAACTATTTACTACCTACCTAGCTAAAATAAATACAAAAGTACCTGTAAAATAAAACCTAACCTAAATTACACTAACACCTAACACTACACTACAATTTAATAAATTACATAAATTAAATACAATTAACTAAATTATATACAATTATCTAAAGTACTAAAAGAAACCCCACTAAATTACAGAAAATAATAAACTAATTACAAGATATTATAAACTAATTACACCTAATCTAATAGCCCTATCAAAATAAAAAAAGGCCCCCAAAATAAAAAAAAACCCTAGCCTAAACTACCAATAGCCCTTAAAAGGGCCTTTTGCGGGGCATTGCCCCAAAGTAATCAGCTCTTTTACCTGTAAAAAAATTTTATAAACAACCCCCCCAACAGTAAAACCCACCACCCACACAACCAACCCCCCCCCCCCCCAAAAAAAAAACAAACTAAAAAAACCTAAGCTCCCCATTGCCCTGAAAAGGACCACTTCTGCCCGGCTTGGATGAAGAGAAGACTTCGGCCCGTCTGGAGGACCACTTCGCCCCGCTTGGATGAAGACTTCTGCCCGTCTGGAGGACCACTTTGCCTGGCTTGGATAAAGACGTCTCCCGGTAAGTTGATCTTCAGGGGGTTAGTGTTAGGTTTTTTTAAGGGTGTATTGGGTGGGTTTTATTTTTAGGTTAGGGCTTTGGGCTGCAAAAGAGCTAAATGCCCTTTTAAGGGCAATGCCCATCCATATGCCCTTTTCAGGGCAATGGGGAGCTTAGGTTTTTTAGTTAGTATTTTTTTGGGGGGGGTTGGTTGTGTGGGTGGTGGGTTTTACTGTTGGGGGGTTGTTTGTATTTTTTTTACAGGTAAAAGAGCTGATTACTTTGGGGCAATGCCCCGCAAAAGGCCCTTTTAAGGGCTATTGGTAGTTTAGCTTAGGCTAAGTTTTGTTTTTATTTTGGGGGGGATTTTTTTATTTTAACAGTGCTATTTGATTAGGTGTAATTAGTTTAAATATCTTGTAATTTGTTTATTATTTTCTGTAATTTAGTGTTTTTTTTGGTACTTTAGATAATTGTATATAATTTAGTTAATTGTATTTAATTTATGTAATTTTTTTAATTGTAGTGTAGTGTTAGGCTTTAGGTTATGTTTTATTTCACAGGTCAATTTGTATTTATTTTAGCTTAGTTATTAAATAGTTAATAACTATTTAATAACTATTCTACCGTGTTAAAATAAATACAAACTTGCCTGTAAAATAAAAATAAACCCTAAGATAGCTACAATTTTATAGGTAAGTATTTAGTTTTAAATAGGAATAATTTAGATAATGATAGGAATTTTCTTTAGATTTATTTAAATTAGATTTAAATTAAGGGTGCTAGGGTTAGACTTAGGTTTAGGGGTTAATAAATTTAATATAATGGCGGTGACGTTGGGGACGGCAGATTAGGGGTTAATAAGTATAATGTAGGTGGCGGCGGTGTAGGGGGGGCAGATTAGGGGTTAATAACATAATGTAGGTGGCGGCGGTGTAGGGGGGGCAGATTAGGGGTTAATAACATAATGTAGGTGGCAGCGGTGTAGGGGGCGGCAGATTAGGGGTTATTAACATAATGTAGGTGGCGGTGGGCTCCGGGAGCGGCAGGATAGGGGTTACTAAATTTATTAGAGTGGCGGTGGGCTCCAGGAGCGGCGGTTTAGGGTTTAATAACTTTATTTAGTTGCAGCGGGGTCCGTGAGCACCGGGATAGGGGTAAAACAGTATAGTATAGTGTGGGTGTTTGGTGACAGTATACTAATAAAGCTGGGAAAAAGCCGAAGAGCAGCGAGATCGATGACTGTCAGTTAACAACAGTCCGCTGCTCATCGCCCCGTACTTGGTGCGCAGCTTTTTGACAGCTTTTTTGGTAACTTTGGAGAGCGTATTCAGGTCCACGGCAGCGATGTTAGGCAATCTTAGGCGAGCGTATTGGTGCCGTCGAATGCAAGAAAGTTGACGGCTTGATAAGTAGGCCTCATAGCCTATAAATATACATAACTAAATTATATACAATATAATAAAAAAACAGCTTTTAAGGAAACAGCTTATTAATGTAAATATATGTGTGGCTAGTTGGTAACAGCACAATGTTATGTCTGAATATTTTCTTAAAATAATAACTTCATATGCTGTTTTAATTCCAGATTTGAACTTTATGCAAATTACATGCACCAGTCTTACTCAAACCCTTATTGGTATATGAGCTTAGAAAATATCTTTAGCGCATTTCCAAAAACTTTGATATCATAAGCAGCACAAAACTGAAAAATATGTTGTGTTAACAACTCTTCCACATTACGCTTATTATTTTATGCCTTCATGTCTTGTGCCCTAATCTCAAACTGATCGCTAATGCCTCATTTCCTCTCCTCGCCAGTATGTCACCCCATTTTACAAAGAAAGCCATTTCTAGTTTAGAGCTTATGTAGAGCATACAAATGCACACCTGGCCCTTGCCACTACTGCTGCTGATTAGTTCAATGGCCTTGTACGCGTGGACACATATTTATCTGTGGCTTCTGAGAGGTGTTTTACCTATGTGTTTAAGCCTTTTGCAGGGGTTAAACACATAGGGCTAGATTACAAGTGAGGCACAAACGGTTTTGTGCTAGTGGCATGTTTTTGCAAGCTTTTTTTATTGCGCTGATATTACAAGTGGAGCGCAATCGCAATTTACGCTTCAGTCCTTACCGTGATCTCAGAGCTGTGGTTAACTGTTTTGTGAAACAAAAAAGTTGCACAAAACACTTCTAAATTAAAACAAATATTGCACAATAAAGTTATAAAGGTTCAAAGATAGGAGATCTTGGTAGGCAAATGGCTTTAACATAGAGACACATACATATACATTGCTAAATATGTATTTGTATGTATATATATATATATATATATATATGTTTATAAATATGTGCATATATATTAATGTATTTATATGTGTATATATGTATTGACAGTCATATATACACATATAAAACATTAATATATATGTACACATACATAAACATATATAAGTGCATTATAGCCCTTTGCCATTAAGTAGATAAAAACGTGATAAAACATATTTATGCAATATTCATATTTAAGAAAGATTTAAACTATGTATTTATTGTAAATATTTCAGATTTGCTATTGCGAATATGCTATGTGGTTTGAACGATGGTTGCTAGGTTTTTTTTAAAAAAAAATTTTAATGTTTTTTTTTTTATTTAAATTTTAATTTAATTTTTTTTTTAATGTTATGGAGTTTGTGCAATCTCGGGCATTATTTTTTTTTTCTCACTTTTCTTTTTCCATTGATTTCTATGGGAGAATACATGCACGCGCATGTGGAAAATTAAGTTAGGTTTTTCGTGCTATTCGGGTTAATGCTAGTACAAAATACGTTTTTTTTTAAACTAATAAGAGCGCAACTCGACTAGTGCAAAAAGCTTAACTCAAGTGGGGTTTTCGCGATTGCGAAAAAATATTACTGCGCCACTTGTAATCTAGCCCACAGACTTGCATGCTTTGTTGTGATAAAATGACATAAAAAATTAGCATATGTAATTTTTACACTATAGAGGGCTTTAATTTTGTACTTTTGGAACAATTTCAACTTCATATTTTGAAATTACGTTGTACTATGGTTTTGTCCTGTGCTGCCTGAGTGAGTAGAGCCATTTAGAGAAGTATTTAATAGTATTTTATTTTCATGGTATATGGTTACAAAATTATTATGTGGAACAGGTAAGTAAAATAAACAAGGTATTCATATAATGCTATACTTATAACAGCTAAGTTGAAGAAAAAAAAGATTTCAGAATGTAAAGTTCCTTTCTTTAGATAACCTTGAAACAACGTTTATGATTAAATGTGTATCATCAGGTCTGTTTTGTTATTTTTTCAGTATAAAAGTATTATATTCAGTAAGGGACAGACAAAAAGTAAATGATTACTTTGTAGGCTTAGTTTTATTCTATATAATGCCTCACTTATATAAACATTTGTTTTAATTAGTAATCATTTAAATAAGCAAGATTATGTTGTAACATATAGAAAAAAGACTTGCCAACATAAGTTCCAAAAATAGTCATTTAAAGGGATACTAAACCCAATTTTTTTTTCTTTCATGATTCAGATAGAACATACCATTTTAAGTAACTTTCTTTTTTACTCCTATTATTAATTCTTCTTTGTTCTTTGCTATCTTTATTTGAAAAGCAGAAATGTAAAGCTTAGGAGACGGCCCATTTTAGTTTCAGCACCCTGGATAGTGCCTGCTTATTGGTGGCTACATTTAGCTCCTCCAAATAAAGATCATTGTGCGTGGAGTTTGGCTATTGATAAATAATTTGAGAAAAATTACGTTAATTTGTTTTAAAAATGTTTTAAAGACGTTAAAGGGACAGTCTAGTCAAAATTAAACTTTCATTATTCAGATAGGACATGTAATTTTAATCAACTTTCCAATTTACTTTTATCATCAAATTTGCTTTTTTCTCTTAGTATTCTTAGTTTAAACTAAACCTAGGCAGACTCATATGCTAATTTCTAAACCCTTGAGGGCTGCCTCTTATCACAGGCTTTTTAAATTCCTTTTCAACACAAAGAGACATAAAGTACACGTGGGCCATATAGATAACACTGTGTTCAGGCACAGGGGGTTATTTAAGATTTAGCACAAAACAATGCTAAATTTAAGACAATAGATAATAAACAGTCACAGTCATGTGATCAGGGGGCTGGGATAAGGTTCCTAGACACAAGGTAATCACAGAGGTAAAAAGTATATTAATATAACAGTGTTGGTTATGCAAAACTTTGGAATTGGTAATAAAGGGATTATCTATCTTTTAAAACAATAACAATTCTATGGTAGACTGTCCCCTTAAGTTAATATGTTGTTCTATTGCAACACAACAAAAATGTCTTACAAGTACAAGTTGTTTACTGTCCCTTTAAAGCTTAATGAGTAACCAGACATTCAAAGGGGAAGATAAGCAAGCGGGCACAATAATACATTTGACAGAAGAGCTTGACCTTACAGAAGCAGATGAATAAACAGATACATTAACAAGCTTGGCTGCAGAGCTTGCACTTAAAGAGGCAGATAAATAAACAGACACATTAACATTAAGCTTGGCTGCAGAGTTTGCACTTACAGAAGCAGCCGAATAAACAGACACATTAACAAGCTTGGCTGCAAAACTTGCACTTACAGAAGTAGATGAATAAACAGACACATTAACAAGCTTGGCTGCAGAGCTTGCACTTACAGAAGCAGATGAGTAAACAGACACATTAACAAGTTTGGCTACAGAGCTTGCGCTTAGAGGAGCAGATGAGTAAACAGACACATTAACAAGCTTGGCTGCAGAGCTTGCACTTACAGTAGCAGATGACTAAACAGACACATTAAAAAGCTTGGCTGCAGAGCTTGCACTTACAGAAGCAGATGAGTAAACAGAAACATTAACAAGCTTGGCTGCAGAGCTTGCACTTACAGAAACAGATAAGTAAGCAGACACATTAACAAGCTTGGCTGCAGAGCTTGCACTTACAGAAACAGATGAGTAAAGAGACACATTAAAAAGCTTGGCTGCAGAGCTTGCATTTACAGAAGCAGATGAGTAAACAAACACATTAACAAACTTGGCTGCAGAACTTGCATTTACAGAAGCAGATGAGTAAACAAACACATTAACAAGCTTGGCTGCAGAGCTTGCACTTACAGAAACAGATGAGTAAACAAACACATTAACAAGTTTGGCTGCAGAGCTTGCACTTACAGAAGCAGATGAGTAAACAGACACATTAACAAGCTTGGCTGCAGAGCTTGCATTTACAGAAGCAGATGAGTAAACAAACACATTAACAAGCTTGGCTGCAGAGCTTGCACTTACAGAAGCAAATTAATAAACAGACACAATAACATGCTTGGCTGCAGATGAACTAGTAAGTATTTTAACTTACACACTATATATCGATCCACATTGGCATAATGTTTGCTGTAGTAATCGTTGCAAACATTATCTAAATAAGTAGGACATTTTTTTAGGTTGACTGTCCCTTTAACAGTGCAGTCCAGCCCCAAAATACCAGGCAATCACTCTCAGAATGACAGAGACGGCAAAACCCCAGACGTACATTTTGGAATAAAACCATTAGGAATTCTGTTCTTTAATTTGTATATCCAATACAATTCCTTTTTATCAGTCTTACAGTTAGCATAAAATCCAATATCATGTCACCTCGTCCACAGAAGATCTGAATACATTTGTCACTTCCATCATACTACATGTCAAGCAAGTTCTTGCTCCACATCTGAAGCATCCGTTCCTTCTTAGCCATTGATCACCCCTGGTGGTCATTGCCTTCGAAACCCTACTAGGGGCCAATCTGGATGCCAAAGTTACTGGTTTCTTTGGAACAAATTTACATTTATCAACATACTTTTGTAGTATGCTGTCACTGAAAAGTATTGGTAAATTTCTCTTAAGGATTTTTACTATCTGTGGGAATTGGTAAGTGTATTCTGTAGTGAATACAATATTCTCGCTAAAGGAGCTACCTGTTGCGCCTCAATCTGATAAACTGTCCCCTTGGTATGGCACGAACAAGATGAGGAGGGTGACACCAACTTGCATGGAGAATAGTATTCCCCGCTTTCGGTTTTCTAAAGGTTTTTGACACTATTTTCTTATTCTCCACATCACCCTCCAATGTCACATCCAAGAAGTCAGTTTTCAGAGAGTGATAGCCTCCAACAAATTTCAAATACATGTCATTGTCATTAAGAAAAGCAAGAAACATGTCAAAACTTGTTTCATCAAATGTCTCATCAATGATCAATATGAGATCATCAATGAATCTCTTATAGTACAGCACATTTTTAGTGTGCTCACTATAATTAATGCTGTACATATATCTTAATTCCAAAAAGCCTACATACAGGTTTGCAAAACAGGGGGCAAATTTTGCCCCCATTGCCGTTCCACAACACTGTAAATAGAATTTGTCATTGAACATTAGAAAATTATGAGTTAAGACAAATTCCAAAATGGAGCAAATATATACCTTAACATCCTCATCATAGGCGGAGAATTTGTCCAAAAAATAATACAGCTCTCAGCCCAAACCCAGTGTGGTATACAGGTATATAGGGAAGCAATATCCACCACTACCCATGAATAACCTTTTTTCCATTTAAACTCTTTGAGACTTTCAAGTAAATCAAATGAATCTCTTAGATAAATGTACAAACTTTTCACTACTGGCTGAAGGATAGAATCCAGCCACTCAGAAAAAGGCTCAAGTAAAGACCCAATGCCTGATACAATGGGTCTTTCTGGTGGCCGTTTCGGATTCTTATGTACATTCGGAAAATAGTGAAATAAAGGTGTGATGGGAAACTCTGATATTAAATACAATAGATCCTCTTGTTTAATACACTCCCAAATGAGTGCCTTCATCCAACAATTCCATCAGTTTTCTCTTAAACACTAATGTGGGATTCCCACTAAGGAGTTTGAATGTAGAAGTGTCACCAAGCTGGCGTAGAGCCTCATCAAAATAATCATTTTTGTTTAGGAAAACTATGTTCCCTCCTTTAGTGGAGTTCCTAATGACTATATCATGATTCTCCTGAAGAGACTCCAACGCCATCTTCTCAGACCTCTTAAGATTATATTTCACCGGCTTTTTTGAAGATGCAAGATTTAATATATCCCTTTCAACACTTTTTTGGAAACTATTGACAGCAACACCCCTAAATTGGATAGGATAAAAATCTGATCCACTTTTTTTAGGGGCCCTTTGTTGTGAATGGTCATTTAGAATATCATGATTTTCTTGCAAATCCACCAAAGTGCTCAATGTGCATGCATCCTGGAATGAAACCTCATTCTGTACTGACACTCGATTATCATCAACTTTTGACATGTTATCATCAGGCATTGAATTTAGTGCAAAAAACCTTTTTAGAGTGAGTTTTCTTACAAACCTGTTGATATCAAGCAGAGTATTAAAAGGAGAAAAATCTCTTGTTGGGGCAAAGCTGAAAACCTCTGCTCAACAAGTTCGTCTGATCCTCACTCAACACATAAGTGGACAAATTAATAACATTAAGGTCTAATAGTCCCATTTGTTGGTAGTTCACTTTCTTTTTCTTCTTGATTTTGGATCTTCTGACCCGCCTAAAGGGACTTTTGATCCTTTTTTGGACTCTTTCTTAGAATCTTTCTTGGATTCTTTAGGACGTACCACTGGACCCTCACTCTCAGTATCATCAGTACTCTCCACCTGTAGGGAATGAGAAGATAAAGAAGAGACAGAGGAGAGAGAGGAAGAAGGGGAGGGAGAAGATGAATCAGCTGAAGTAACTGATTCCTGATATGAAGTGTCCACTTCTGTCGATGTGAACAACACTTTCTTAGAGCTCTTATTTTTCAGTATAGGTTTAGGTATTTTTTCTTTGGTGTCATCGTTCTTTGTCTTGTTATTTCCCCAACATTTTCCTTTATAAGAATTAGGTCTCCACGTTTTTTTCTGGAACGTTGGCCACTGATAAATCTTATTGGCTTCATAATACAGCCTGTCCCTGTAAAATTTTTCTCCCTTGAGTTCAGTAAGGATAGCATCAAGCTTATCTACATGCTCTTTAATTAATTTCAGTTCCAGAAATTTTTCATGTGCCTCAAATTGTTTTAAGTTCTTTTTCAATATCCTCCATTCTCTCTTTAAGATTAATTCTTTTTGGAGCTTGCACCGTACCAATATTCTTAATAATTTTGTTGAGCACTCTGAGAGAGTGTCATTCCATTCCATGATTATGTCTGGGTTGTCCACCTCGAAGGTAGGAAATTTATTTAATCTTAATCCATGTGGGATTAACAGTGCAGTCCAGCCCCGAAATACCAGGCAATCACTCTCAGAATGACAGAGATGGCAAAACCCCAGACGTACATTTTGGAATAATGTGGGCCTCGTCAGTGAGGTGCAGCCATATGCCTCTCCCTAAGTGTGATGCGGGAATCCCGATGTGGACCCGTTGCTCAGTGTGCCTAGAGGGATATGGCTGCACCTCACTGACGAGGCCCACACTAGGCTGAAACGTATGTCTGGGGTTTTGCCATTTCTCTCGTTCAGAAAGCGATTGCCTGGTATTTTGGGGCTGGACTGTACTGTTAAGTCAGGATCAGACTGATATGCTACAGGAACGTTCTTCTCTGTGAAAGGCACATGTTGAGCAAAAAGAGGCTGCTTCTTGGGTGGTAACTAGCCATAGAACAAGCTATTATGCTATTGTTCATTCCCAGGTTGAGCGCTTCTCTCTTTTTATTTATGCAAATTATGACACTTAGGGAAGTCTCCCTAAATGTGATGCGGGAATCCAGACGTGGACCCGTTGCTCAGTGTGCCTAGAGGGATATGCACAAGCCATCCAGAACACCACCACAGCTCAAAGTGATGACGTCAGACGCCAACCAGCAGCAGTACCATCGATACCGCACAAGGCAAACACCTTGAAATCCAAACACGTAGGAAGATTTAAGGATATATTTATACAAAATAACTGATGTCCCACTCAAGATTTAAACCATTAGGAATTCTGTTCTTTAATTTTTATATCCAATACAATTAATTTTTATCAAGTATTTTATATTTGTTACCAACCCTAGGAGGGGTTTTTGCAACATCAATAATTTTTACTGTAAAATCGCCAATACTGGTAAAGTGAACGAGATTAAAGTGTCTAGCCACTGTTGAATCCTTACAGTAATTCTTGACATCATTCACATGTTTCCTTACTCTCACATTGACCTCCCTTGTCGTTTTAGCAACATATTGAACATGGCAAATGTTACACTCTAATAAATATACTGCAAAAACAGTCTTACAGTTAGCATAAAATCCAATATCATAAGTCACCTCGTCCACAGAAGATCTGAATACATTTGTCACTTCCATCATACTACATGTCAAGCCAGTTCTTGCTCCACATCTGAAGCATCCTTTCCTTCTAAGCCATTGATCAGCCCTGGTGGTCATTGCCTTCGAAACCCTACTAGGGGCCAATCTGGATGCCAAAGTTACTGGTTTCTTTGGAACAAATTTACATTTATCAACATACTTTTGTAGTATGCTGTCACCTAAAAGTATTGGTAAATTTCTCTTAAGGATTTTTACTATCTGTGGGAATTGGTTAGTGTATTCTGTAGTGAATAGAATATTCTCGCTAAAGGAGCTACCTGTTGCGCCTCAATCTGATAAACTGTCCCCTTGGTATGGCACGAATAAGATGAGGAGGGTGACACCAACTCGCATGGAGAATAGTATTCCCCCTTTTGGTTTTCTAAAGGTTTTTGACACTATTTTCTTATTCTCCACATCACCCTCCAATGTCACATCCAAGAAGTCAGTTTTCAGAGAGTGATAGCCTCCAACAAATTTCAAATACATGTCATTGTCATTAAGAAAAGCAAGAAACATGTCAAAACTTGTTTCATCGAATGTCTCATCGATGATCAATATGAGATCATCAATGAATCTCTTATAGTACAGCACATTTTTAGTGTGCTCACTACAATTAATGTTGTACATATATCTTAATTACAAAAAGCCTACATACAGGTCTGCAAAACAGGGGGCAAATTTCGCCCCCATTGCCGTTCCACAACACTGTAAATAGAATTTGTCATTGAACATTAGAAAATTATGAGTTAAGACAAATTCCAAAATGGAGCAAATATATACCTTAACATCCTCATCATAGGCAGAGAATTTGTCCAAAAAATAATACAGCTCTCAGCCCAAACCCATGTGGTATACAGGTATATAGAGAAGCAATATCCACCACTACCCATGAATAACCTTTTTCCATTTAAACTCTTTGAGACTTTCAAGTAAATGAAATGAATCTCTAAGATAAATGTACAAACTTTTCACTATTGGCTGAAGGATAGAATCCAGCCACTCAGAAAAAGGCTCAAGTAAAGACCCAATGCCTGATACAATGGGTCTTTCTGGTGGCCATTTCGGATTCTTATGTACCTTCGGCAAATAGTGAAATAAAGGTGTGATGGGAAACTCTGATATTAAATACAATAGATCCTCTTGTTTAATACACTCACAAATGAGTGCCTTCATCCAACAATTCCATCAGTTTTCTCTTAAACACTAATGTGGGATTCCCACTAAGGAGTTTGTATGTAGAAGTGTCACCAAGCTGGCGTAGAGCCTCATCAAAATAATCATTTTTGTTTAGGATAACTATGTTCCCTCCTTTATCGGAGTTCCTAATGACTATATCATGATTCTCCTGAAGAGACTCCAACGCCATCTTCTCAGACCTCTTAAGATTATATTTCACTGGCTTTTTTGAAGATGCCAGATTTAATATATCCCTTTCAACACTTTTTTGGAAACTATTGACAGCAACACCCCTAAATTGGATAGGATAAAAATCTGATCCACTTTTTTTAGGGGCTCTTGGTTGTGAATGGTCATTTAGAATATCATTATTTTCTTGCAAATCCACCAAAGTGCTCAATGTGCATGCATCCTGGAATGAAACCTCATTCTGTACTGACACTCGATTATCATCAACTTTTGACATGTTATCATCAGGCATTGAATTTAGTGCAAAAAACCTTTTTAGAGTGAGTTTTCTTACGAACCTGTTGATATCAAGCAGAGTATTAAAAGGAGAAAAATCTCTTGTTGGGGCAAAGCTGAAACTTCTGTTCAACAAGTTCGTCTGATCCTCACTCAACACATAGGTGGACAAATTAATAACATTAAGGTCTAATAGTCCCATTTGTTGGTAGTTCACTTTCTTTTTCTTCTTGATTTTGGATCTTCTGACCCGCCTAAAGGGACTTTTGATCCTTTTTTGGACTCTTTCTTAGAATCTTTCTTGGATTCTTTAGGACGTACCACTGGACCCTCACTCTCAGTATCATCAGTACTCTCCACCTGTAGGGAATGAGAAGATAAAGAAGAGACAGAGGAGAGAGAGGAAGAAGGGGAGGGAGAAGATGAATCAGCTGAAGTAACTGATTCCTGATATGAAGTGTCCACTTCTGTCGATGTGAACAACACTTTCTTAGAGCTCTTATTTTTCAGTATAGGTTTAGGTATTTTTTCTTTGGTGTCATCCTTCTTTGTCTTTTTATTTCCCCAACCTTTTCCTTTATTAGAATTAGGTCTCCATGTTTTTTTCTGGAACATTGGCCACTGATAAATCTTATTGGCTTCATAATCCAGCCTGTCCCTGTGAAATCTTTCTCCCTTGAGTTCAGTAAGGATAGCATCAAGCTTATCTACATACTCTTTCATTAATTTTTTCAGTTCCAGAAATTTTTCATGTGCCTCAAATTGTTTAAGTTCTTTTTCAATATCCTCCATTCTCTCTTTAAGATTAATTATTTTTGGAGCTTGCACCGTACCAATATTCTTAATAATTTTATTGAGCACTCTGAGAGAGTGTCATTCCATTTCATCATTATGTCTGGGTTGTCCACCTCGAAGGTAGGAAATTTATTTAATCTTAATCCATGTGGGATTCTATTGAGCTCTATGTAATGTTTAAAAGCCTCAATATCCCAGGTTAATCTCAGGTCAGCAATTAATAATTTTTCAAGTGCTTTAAATTGTTATTCCAGGCAAGAGCTGAAGCCTTCAGACCGTTCTGTTGAGAATACTTGTGTAAATAATTCCTTTCTATGCCTAGAGGGATATGGCTGCACCTCACTGACAAGGCCCACACTAGGCCGAAGCAGATGAGTAAACAGACACATTAACACGCTTGGCTGCAGAGCTTGCACTTACAGAAGCAGACAAATAAACAGACACATTAACAAGCTTGGCTGCAAAGCTTGCACTTACAGAAGCAGACGAATAAACAGACACATTAACAATCTTGGCTGCAAAGCTTGCACTTACAGAAGCACATAAATAAACAGACACATTAACAAGCTTGGCTGCAGAGCTTGTACTTACAGAAGCAGATAAATAAACAGACACATTAACAGTCTTGGCTGCAGACCTTGCACTTGCAGAAGCAGATGAGTAAACAGACACATTAACAAGCTTGGCTGCAGAGCTTGCACTTACAGAAGCAGAAGAGTAAACAGAAACAAGCTTGGCTGCAGAGCTTGCACTTACAGAAGCAGACGAGTAAACAGAAACATAAAGAAGCTTGGCTGCAGAGCTTGCACTTACAGAAGGAGATGAGTAAACAGACACATTAACTAGCTTGGCTGAAGAGTTTGCATTTACAGAAGCAAATGAGTAAACAGACACATTAACAAGCTTGGCTGAAGAGTTTGCACTTACAGAAGCAGACAAATAAACAGACAAATTAACAAGCTTATGGAATAAGCTGAACAATGTCAGAGGGAGGGGGAGTGTACTGCAAAGGGCAGTGCCTAGTACTGGCATAAGATTAGGGATGTGTGAGAGAGAGACAGAAGTACTATTGCGGCACACTTATAATATCAATAATGAAGATATTTACCAAACATAATAGGGGTAAGGGGAAAAGAGGAGAAACCTAAAATAAAATGTAACTTTTATTAAGATGAATTAAAAAACTTTGACACATTTAAAATCACTTAAAAGACAAACACAGATACATGCCTGCCCCCTGTTAAATGAGTAACAGTGCTCAGAACAATAATGTGATAGTAACACTTAATATGAGTACATGTATGCAGCAAACACGATAAAATGTATACTCAAGGGGGCGGAGCTAGCTAGCAGACAGAGCAGACGTGTGTGGTTACAGCTCCTCTGCTAAAAATGATTAAAAATCAAATTACACCCATTATATTGCTCAAAAAACTCCCTTATCTTCGGGAATAATGGGATTAATGCCTCTAAAGAAATCCGAGAGTAAAAACCTGGACAGCAGCTGATACTGGAGGTCTTTATGACCCGGGATTGCTACAGAAAGTAATTGCCTCTGCCTCCTGAGACCAATCTGGCTACCAGCGGTAGAAAAACAGAGGATCAACCACCTGAGAGGCCTCTGCTCCCCGTGTGACGCCAACAGCCTACCCAGGCAAGAGACCTCATCCCTGGACTGATCAGCAGTGATTTCTGGGACATGCGACTGAGTGCCTAGTGGTTTGGATCCGGAGGACTGTAGACTGTGGAGTTTAGCGTGACCCGCCATCTTGGTTAGCAAGTGCGTAGTGTCGCATCTACACCATGAACAGAGCCTTACACTGGCAGCCCTCGTCTATCCGCTCTTTAATTGACATAGAGTCGCCGAAAGCCGCTATGAGGCGACTGTTCACAATGGAAAAGGGGACTAACTTAACGACAGAAGGGCTTGCTGTAAACTCTAGCATCGGTAAGACATCCTGTTCACTACACCAGAAGGCTCATCGACAGCGATTTTGGGAGCACAGGAAATTCATGGGAGATGGAAAATCTTATTTTTAAATAGGTTTCTCTAGGATCTCTGCACGGCACGTCTTGCCCTTGTCCTTTTACAGAGACTAGAACAGTAGTCGGGCTAAGGTGCCTTACCACTCAGACCGATGTGGGCTGCTGCCACTATAGAAACGCTATTACTATCTCTGGCACTCTGTTATTCAATGAACGTTCCTCATATTTTTTAAATAGCTTAATATTGTTCCTTAGTTATAGTATTTGTAGCTTGCTTTACATGTCTTGGTGTGAGACTGTGCTTAATTTTAATGCTGTACAGACCATTCGTAACCTCAATGCCAAATAGTTCTGATTGTTTAAGCTACCTACTACTGGTTTACCCTAAGTTACTCCAGCTCTTTTCAATAGACTCCATTTTGCGGCACATGTGTAATCTGCACCCTCATTGACTCCCTAGACAATTCAAATTTTCACTGCTTGTAGCTAAGGGTTAAATGTATTAATATATGACCACACCACTAGATGTGTCCTTTACCCTTACAAAATATTTCTCAGCCATACACGAATAAGATTATTGTTAGCTACTTGACCTAGTGTTAACTTGCAATTGAGTATAAAGCCATATATAGTTAACAGCTCACATATGTGCAGATACCTACTTCTGTATTGTTCTCGTATGCTCCCTACACTATTAGCCTGACCTATGTTTTTGTTGTGTTTTTGTCAAAACTTCAGTAACTGCAGCTTACATTCTTTGATTACCTATATATGCTATATGTTTGGCGCTATAAAGCACAAAGGTACTGTTTGAGCTAAGGATGATGTGTACATTCATGTAACCTCCATTGTAAGTTTACTCCCAGTATGTCACTGTACATAGCTTTAAGGCATCCATCTGCCAAAGGGTTAAAGTGTAGCACAATTATATTTTGTTATTTGTATACTCGAATGCAGCGTGTGTTCCTAGGTGTGCTAGGTACTGTATGTGCTTTGTACTGTGTGTGATAGTTACTGTTTGAGCTGGGGACTGTGTGTGCTGGGTACTGTGTGTGCTGGGTACTGTGTGTGCTAGGTGCTGTGTGTGCTAGGTGCTGTGTGTGCTAGGTGCTGTGTGAGCTAGGTGCTGTGTGTGCTAGGATCTGTATGTGCTAGGTGCTGTGTGTGCTAGGCACTTTGTTTGCTAGGTACTTTGTGTGCTGTACAATGTGTGCTAGGTTCAATGCGTGCTAGGTACTGCGTGTGCTCAGCAAGGTGGGTGCCGGGTACGGTGTGTGCTAGGTACAGCGTAAGCTAGGTTCAGTGGGTGTTAAGTACAGCGTGTGCTAGGTACAATGAGTGCTAGGTACAATGAGTGCTAGGTATAATGAGTGCTAGGTACAATGAGTGCTAGGTACAATGAGTGCCGGGTACAATGAGTGACGGGTACAATGAGTGCTAGGTTCAGTGTGTGCTGGGTATAGTGTGTGCTGGGTACAGCGTGTGCTGGGTACAATGTGTGCTGGATACAGTGTGTGCTGGGTGCAGTGTGTGCTGGGCATAATGTGTGCTAGGTACAATGTGTGCTAGGTACAATGTGTGCTAGACACAATGTGTGCTAGGTAAAATGTGTGCTAGGTTCAATGTGTGCTAGGTACCATGTGTGCTAGGCAAGGCGGGTGCTGGGTACGGCGTGTGCTAAGTACAATGTGTGCTAGGTACAATGTGTGCTAGGTACAATGTGTGCTAGGTACAATGTGTGCTAGGTACAATGTGTGCTAGGTACAATGTGTGTTAGGTACCATGTGTGCTAGGTACAATGTGTGCTAGGTACAATTTGTGTTAGGTACAATGTGTGCTAGGTACAATGTGTGCTAGGTACAATGTGTGCTAGGTACAATGTGCACTAGGTACAATGTGTGATAGGTATAATGTGTGCTAGGCACAGCATGTGCTGGATACAGTGCGTCCACAGTACAGCATGTGCTAGGTACAGTGAGAGCTAGGTACAGCGTGGGCTAGGTACAGCGTGTGCTAGGTACAATGTGTGCTGGGCATAATGTGTGCTAGGTACAATGTGTGTTGGGTGCAATGTGTGCTAGGTACAATGTGTGCTAGGTACAATGTGTGCTGGGTGCAATGTGTGCCGGGTACATTGTGTGCTAGGTACAATGAGTGCTGGGTACAGTGTGTGCTAGGTATAATGAGTGCTAGGTACAGTGTGTGCTAGGTACAGTGTGTGCTAGGTACAATGAGTGCTAGGTACAATGAGTGCTAGGTACAATGAGTGCTGGGTTCAGTGTGTGTTGGGCATTGTGTGTGCTGGGTGCAGTGTGTGCTGGGTACAAAGTATGTTGGGTACAATGAGTGTTAACTACTAGGTACTATGTGTGCTGGGCATGATGTGTGCTGGGTACAGCGTGTGCCAAGTACAGCGTGTGCTAGGTATAACGTGTGCTGGGTACGGTGTAGGCTGGGTTTGGCGTGTGCAAGGTACAATGAGTGCAATGAGTGTTTGGTTCAGTGTGGGCTAGGCACAATGAGTGCTAGGTACAGTGGGCGCTACGTACATTGTGCACTGGGTATAATTTGCATCTCACTTGTCTCTGGAATTTTTTCTTGTTACCCACATCTCTAGATTTTGGCAGAACCTGCTCTCAATCTATATGGACATACCCATTACTACATAGTACAGCAATTTTTTCCGGACTTGCTCTTTGGAACATTACATTTAATTTATAAGCATCACCTCCCCCCCCCATATTCTGAGCCCACACTAGGGTTCAATCTTGGTGAATTATTTTCACCACAAATCCCTGCAATTTACTTATGATGTATCAATGTTTTGACAGCTATTGCAACCGGACCTGCGTGTCCGTTCCTTTTTGTCTGTTTATGTTTGAACAGGGGTCCTGCGAGTCCCCAAGTGTTACCTTACTCAAATGGGTACAGAATGCTGTGATATATACCCACGCTGATTTAGAAATGAGAATAGGTTAGTACCCCAAGCTGCACCAACTATTTAAAAGTGTAAACTATAATGTGCATATGCACCAACAATTAAATAATGACAGAGGGCAGTGTGAATGCCTGACATGCGTTTCGCCACTGCTTTTTCAAAGGCAAAGGCCGCCCCCAACTTTCTCCCCTAAAATAGTGCAAGTATCCAATCAGGTTACATCACCAGAGAGACCACAGGGTCTGTTTTAGCCAACCACCAGTAACCGCAATGTAAACAAAACCGCATGTTAGGATGCGAATATGGGAGTGTGTTATTCAGACCAATCATGTCCGTCTTATCGTCTGTCACGCCTTTTATCCAATCCAGAGCGACGTCCATCCGTCAATTGGCCTTTTGATGCTTGTGATGTTTGAAAGCATGCCTACCAAGATGTCTTGGTGTATTTTACATCGTAATCGCACATTATTATGGTTACGATATGATTCTAAGGCAATTATTTAACAAAGGTCTGTCGGACCTGATCCAACAGTGCGGATCAGGTCCAACAGACCTTGCTGCAGGCTTGATAGAAATACAGGCCCTCAAGCTCCATCCGGAGCTTAATAAATGGGCCCCTAAGGGTTATTGCACAAATTGGGCAGATGTTTACCTCCAGATTATAATTGTGAGTTCTAGTAATCGTGCTTTATTATAAAAATAAATACGATTCAAATCTGGATGTTATGTGCAGATGTTCCACCATATTACTAGTATAGTTTTGCTGCTGGGGATACTGTCCTTACATATATAGTACACACTGGTATATAGGCTATTGAATTTGTCTTTCTTATGTTTGGCACATATCTATTAACTCTGAATAGAGATTTACACATAGCCAGTGTGTATTTTATATATATATATATGAGTAAGAAAAAGGCCTGACTTGTAACGAGAAGACATCTTTTAAGAATAAAGGTTATGTGTTCTATCGTTATTTTCCCAAGTTATACGTCACATTAATATTGATATAGTCACCCATTATTACTAGCATATCATTGAGGGGTGTGTTATGTGTAGAGATACTACAGAGCAATTCTAAATATTTTCTATTCATGAACTACATGGGTCATGCATCTAATGACTTCATAAAGCAAGATATATATATCACATCATAAGGACAAGAGTCCCAGTATGAAAATACACACAAAATAATTATGAAAGAATTGCTCTATAGTATCTCTATACATAATACACCCCTCAATGATATGCTAGTAATAATGGGTGACTATATCGATATTTATGTGATGTATAACTTGGGAAAATAACCATAGAACACATAACCTCTACTCTAAAAAAAAAAAAAAGTCTGGCCTTTTTTTTTACTCACACACATATATATATATATATATATATATATATATATATATATATATATATATATATATTAATATATATATATATATATATATAATACACACTGGCTATGTGTAAGTCTCTATTCAGAGTTAATAGATATGTGCCAAACATAAGAAAGACAAATTCAATAGCCTATATACCAGTGTGTACTATATATGTAAGAACAGTATCACAAGCAGCCAAACTATACTAGTAATGTGGTGGAACATAACATCCAGATTTGAATCGTATTTATTTTTATAATAAAGCACGATTACTAGAATTCACAATTATAATCTGGAGGAAAACATCTGCCCAATTTGTGCAATAACACTTAGAATCACATCGTAACCAGCTCCATAATAATGTGTGATTACGATGTAAAATACACCAAGACATCTTGGTAGGCGTGCTTTCAAACATCACAAGCATCAATAGGCCAATTGACTGGAGGACGTCGCTCCGGATTTGCTAATAGGCATGACAGACAATAAGACGGACATGATTGGCCCATATAACACACTCCCATATTCGCATCATAACGTGGTTTTGTTTACATTGCAGTTACCAGCGGTTGGCTAAAACAGACCCCGTGGTCTCTCTGGTGACGTTACCTGATTGGAAACTTGCACTATTTTAGGAGAGAAAGTCGGGGCAGCCTTTGAAAAAGCAGTGGCAAAACGTGTGTGAGGCGTTCACACTGTTTGTGTGTAGACTAATAAATTAACAGAGATGTACCAATGCCGCACAGCTTTTGCAGCTGGATTACTCATACTTCTGAATAAACAGATTATGCTCTGAATCTTTCCTGTTATGTAGACTTATACATTTTTAAGGCTCTATTTGTAGCCAGTCATCATCTCCTTGACCTTAGCTTATAGAGTTTCCTCTTATAACATTTTAAGTTTCTAGGACTTTGTATAATTAATCACATATGTTAGTTATAATGGCTTCTTAGGATTCATATCAGAGGCTGGAGGTCTGGGCCTTTAATAGTTATTGGTCACAGGGTCAATTTACTTTAGTGGGCTTAGCATGAGCTGTGACCGTCAGCCAGATAACATCGTCTCACTATTGTAGAGGGAGGTGAGCCTGCAGTTTCCGTGCCGGTGTCTAGAATCAGGAGCAGCGTTTTAGTAGCTGGGTGCCTTGGCCAGATTGGAAGACAAGATAGTGGCGGTAGATTCTCCCATGGAAGCAAACGTTTAGTGTGATGCGGATTTAGTAGTCACAGCTTCCGACTTCACTGCATCTTAATGCTGCTGCTTTACGACAGGTGGTAGGTCGGTTCCTAGAGAGTCACTGTCGTCTAGGATGAGTTTGGTCCCTTGGTTGTTACGGAGCTATCCGACTATACGGCCATTTGCCTGCACAGCCAAAAATACTGCACAGAGCAGTTTCTAGGGGTTAAAAGTAGCAGGTGTGGGGTTTTAGAAAGAAAAAAAGAACGGCATGAAAAGTGTGTTTACATTGCGGTCTATGGGAACTGTGTTCCCCTAAATATATATATATATATATATGTATATGCTTATATACATATATATTTATGTGTTAATATGTGCATATACACATATTAATACATAAATATATATATAGTGACTTTGTAGTTTATGCCATAATTTGTCAGTGTGGAAAATACTATATTGGTAAGACTTCTACCACCTTCAGGGAACGCCTAGCTAATCACAAGAGTGCCATTAGGGCGGCATATAACAAAAATAGCAGTGATCGGCCTGTAGCACGCCATTTTTAGCAACAAGGCAACACAGTCGCCATGTTCAGAACAATCTTGATAGACAGGGTTCTCCCCCTCAAAAAAGGAGGTAATAGAGTTGAAGAGCTCTTAAAAAAGGATGCTCGTTGGATACACCGTTTGGGGACTATGTGCCCTAAAGGGTTGAATACCCAACTAGATTTATCATTATTTTACTAGGTTCATTCACATTTTGCCTAGGTCTTTATCTTAGTGCTGGAATTAATTAGTTTTAAGACTTGAAATACCAGGTTAATGTAGGAAGGGTCGGTCCCTAGGGGCCGCAATATATTTAGCCAATTTTTAATTTAATCTATAGAAAGTCATGCTATGTTAGTGTAGATGTTCTCTGACCGTCATGGTAATGTCTTAACATTTGCTACCACACTTCATATGTGAGAATTTGGTTTGGTGCCTGCCCCTTTAAAAATCTTTTTTTTTTCCCATTCATGCTTGGTCTTATGCAAATGAGCTTTCCCAGTAGTTACACAGTTAGGAGTGCTCTGACTAGGTTTGTCCACTTTGTGTGTGATATCAATATCAATGTGATATCAATAAACACAGACGTTTTGCTATGACACCTTTCTGTGAGGTCTATTTAAAAATCAGTCTGGCACCTGTGTTAACAAACTTGTATCCTGAATCATGGCGTTTTCAGCCATTATGTTCTAAACAGTAAGGTAAATATCTGGAGGGGTAGTTATAAAGCCGTCTACTTTACCTGCCTTCGCCGGTCCAATACGCGCACCTAAGCTCACCTACCATCGCCGCCGCGGACCTGAATACGTTCGCCTAAGTTATCAAAAAAGCTGTCAAAAAGCCGCGCACCAAGTACGGGGCGATGAGCAGCGGACTGTGAGAGTTATCACTCATTCGATCTCGCTGCTCTTCTGCTTTTTGACAGCTTTATTGCTAGCCTGTCACTAAGCACCCACACTAACTACACTGTTCTACCCCCTATACCGGCGCCCCCGGAGCCCCTCGCAACTCAATAAAGTTATTAACCCCTAAACCGCCGCTCCTAGACCCCGCCACAACTCTTATAAATGTATTAACCCCTAAACCGCCGCTCCCGGACACTGCCGCCACCTACATTATACCTAGTAACCCCTATCCTGCCCCTCCTATACCGCCGCCACCTATAATAAAGTTATTAACCCCTATCCTGCCGATACCGGACCTCGCCGCAACTAAATAAATAGTTTAATCCCTAAACCGCAGCTCCAGGACCCCGCCGCAACCTATATTAAACTTATTAACCCCTAATCTGCCCCCCCTACACCGTCGCCACCTATAATAAATTTATTAACCCCTATCCTGCCCCCCCCCCTACACCGCCGCCACTGTAATAAAATTATTAACCCCTAAACCTAAGTCTAACACTAACCCTAACACCCCTCTAACTTAAATGTTAATTAAATAAATCTAAATAATATTTCTCTTATTAACTAAGTTAATCCTATTTAAAACTAAATACTTACCTTTAAAATAAACCCTAATATAGCTACAATATAAATAATAATTATATTGTAGCTATCTTAGGATTTATTTTTATTTTACAGGCAAATTTCAATTTATTTTAACTAGGTACAATAGCTATTAAATAGTTATTAACTATTTAATATCCACCTAGTTAAAATAAAGAGAAATTTACCTGTAAAATAAAAACTAACCTAAGTTACAATTACACCTAAAACTACACTATCATTAATTAAATTATTCCTATTTAAAACTAAATAATTACCTGTAAAATAAACCCTGTAAAATAAACCCTAAGATAGCTACAATGTAATTAATAATTACATTGTAGCTATTGTAGGATTTATATTTATTTTACAGGTAACTTTGTATTTATTTTAGCTAGTTAGAATAGTTATTAAATAGTTATTAACTATTTAATAACTACCTAGCTAAAAGAAATACAAAATTACCTGTAAAATAAATCCTAACCTAAGTTACAATTAAACCTAACACTACACTATCATTAAATTAATTAAATAAATTAGCTACAAATAACTACAATTAAATACAATTAAATAAACTAGCTAAAGTACAAAAAATAAAAAAGCTAAGTTACAAAAAATACAAAAAATAAGTTATAAACATTTAAAAAATATTACAACAATTTTAAGCTACTTACACCTAATCTAAGCCCCCTAATAAAATCACAAAGCCCCCCAAAATAAAAAAATGCCCTACCCTATTCTAAATTAAAAAGTTACCAGCTCTTTTACCTTACCAGCCCTTAAAAGGGCCTTTTGCGGGGCATGCCCCAAGGAAAACAGCTCTTTTGCCTGTAAAATAAAAACACAACCCCCCCAACATTAAAACCCACCACCCACATACCCCTAATCTAACCCAAACCCCCCTTAAATAAACCTAACACTACCCCCCTGAAGTTCATCCTACCTTGAGTCGTCTTCAGCCAGCCGACCACCGATGGAACCAAAGAGGAGATCCGGAGCGGCAGAAGTCATCATCCAAGGGGCGCTGAAGAAGTCTTCCATCCGATGAAGTCATCATCCAGGCGGCGCTGAAGAGATCTTCCAACCGGGCGATTTCATCTTCCAAGCGGCATCTTCAATCTTCTTTCTTCCGGATCCATCTTCATCCCGCCGACACGGAACATCCTTCTTCCCCGACGGCCGACGACTGAATGAAGGTTCCTTTAAGGGACGTCATCCAAGATGGCGTCCCTTCAATTCCGATTGGCTGATAGGATTCTATCAGCCAATCGGAATTAAGGTAGGAAAAATCTGATCGGAACAGCCAATAGAATGCGAGCTCAATCTGATTGGCTGATTGGCCCTGGAGGCAGCGGATACCATAGGAATCAATGGGAGTCTGACCATAGCGAAAGTTAATGTTCGCTGCTGCCAGACATCCCATTGATTTCTATGGGAGCTGTCTACACCTAACACCCTAACATGTACCCCGAGTCTAAACACCCCTAATCTGTCCCCCCTACACCGCCGCAACTAAATAAATGTATTACCCCCTAAACCGCCGCTCCCGGAGCCCACCGCCACTCTAATAAACTTATTAACCCCTAAACCGCCGCTCCCGGAGCCCACCGCCACCTACATTATACCTATTTACCCCTATCCTGCCCCCCCATACCGTCGCCACCTATAATAAAGTTATTAACCCCTATCCTGCGGATCCCGGACCTCACCGCAACGAAATAAATAGTTTAACCCCTAAACCGCCGCAACCTATATTAAACTTATTAACCCCTAATCTGCCCCCCCTACACCGTCGCACCTATAATAAATTTATTAACCCCTATCCTGCCCACCCGGCGGTTTGAAAACCAGGTACGCTGGGCCGGAAAAGTGCCGAGCGTACCTGCTAGTTTTTTGATAACTAGCAAAAGTAGTCAGATTGTGCCGCACTTGTGTGTGGAACATCTGTAGTGACGTAAGAATCGATCTGTGTCGGACTGAGTCCAGCGGATCAAAGCTTACGTCACAAAATTCTACTTTTGCCGGTATCTAGGGCTTGATAACTAAGGCGAATCAGCTTCGCCTCAAATACGCTGCGGAATTCCAGCGTATTTGAGGTAGACACGTTGATAACTAGAGGCCATGGTCTGTTTACATCATGTTTTTATGCAGAGTATAATTTGTGGTCTCCTTGTATTAAGTTATGGTGCAGATATAGATTAAACTATGTTTGAATTCATAGTTATAACTGTGCAATGATTGATATGCTTTGATACTAAGGCTTGCTTGTGAGAAATGCATTATATGTATGCTGGCTTAATTGGTATACAGAGGTAACAATGCTGAACTGATTGGGAATAATATGTCATTTAAAGTTGCAACAGTGTTGTATTTTGTGTGCTTTACTTACTTTCAGCTAGATTACAAGTTATGGCGTTATGGCTGCTCGCTAATTTCGTGTACATTATTTTCACCGCTCACCTTTCATAGCGCTGCTATTACAGGTTTGAAAAAAAAGGCTTGCACGGGCGATATGGTGGGGTTGAGCTCCATGCTTCACCCAAATACAAGCGGTGTTTTGACGTGCTCATGCGCGATTTCCCCATAGACATCAATGGGGAGAGCCAGCAAAAAAAAGCCTAACACCTGCGATCGCGGAAACAAAAGCTCCGTAACGCAGCCCCATTGATGTCTATGGGGAAAGAAAAAGTTATGTTTAAACCTAACACCCTAACATAAAAACTACGTCTAAACACTTCTAATCTGCCGCCCCCGACATCGCCGCAACCTACATAATGTTATTAACCCCTAATCTGTCGCCCTTAACATCGCCACCACCTAAATAAAACTATTAACCCCTAATCTTCTGCTCCTGATATCGCCGCCATATACATACAGTTATTAACCCCTAATCTGCTGCCCCTAACATCGCCGCCACCTAAATACACTTATTAACCCCTAATCTGCCTCCCTTAACATCGCCGCCACCTACATTACAGTTATTAGCCTCTAATCTGCCGCCCCCAATGTTGCCGCCACTAAACTAAAGTTATTAACCCCTAAACCTCTGGCCTCCAACATCACTAACACTAAATAAACCTATTAACCCCTAAACCTAACCCTAACTTAACCCTAACCCTAACACCCCTAACTTAAATATAATTAAAATAAATTATTACATAAATAATACCTATTTAAAACTACATACCTATAAAATAAAACCTAAGCAAGCTACAAAATAACTAATAGTTATATTGTATCTATCTTAGGTTTTATTTTTATTTCACAGGTAAGTTTGTATTTATTTTAACTCTGTAGTTATTAACTATTTACTAACTACCTAGCTAAAATAAATACAAAGTTACCTGTAAAATAAAACCTAACCTGCCTTACACTAAAAACTAGCATTACAATAAAATAAAATTAATGAAATTATTAAAATACAATTTTCTAAATTACAAAAAAAATAAACTCTAAATTGCAAAGAATTAAAAAACGAAATTAACAAAAATAAAAATGAATTACTCCTAATCTAATAGCACTATCAAAATAAAAAAGCCCCCCCAAAATAAAAAAAACCCTAGCCTACACTAAACTGCCAATGGCCCTAAATAAACCTAAGCTAACCATTGCCCTGAAAAGGGCATTTGGATGAGCATTGCCCTTAAAAGGGCATTTAGCTCTTTTACTGCCCAAACCCTAAGCTAAAAATAAAACCCACCCAAAAAACCCTTAAAAAAAACTAACACTAACCCCCGACGATCCACTTACAGTTTTCAAAGACCGGACATCCATCCTCATCCAGGCAGCAGAAGTCTTCATCCAAGCGGGCAGAAGTCCTCATCCAAGCCGGCAGAAGTCTTCATCCAAGCGGGCCGAAGTCCTCATCGAAGCCAGCAGAAGTCTTCGTCCAAGCGGGCAGAAGTCTTCATCCAGACAGCAACTTCTATCTTCATCCATCCGGCACGGAGCGGGTCCATCTTCAAGACATCCAGCACGGAGCATCCTCTTCTCGTCAACGTAGAATGAAGTTTCCCTTTAAGGTACGTCATCCAAGATGGTGTCCCTTACATTCGGACTGGCTGATAGAATTCTATCAGCCAATAGGAATTAAAGGGGAAAAATTATATTGGCTGTTGCCATCAGCCAATAGGATTGAGCTTTCATCCTATTGGCTGATCCAATCAGCCAATAGAATGTGAGCTCAATCCTATTGGCTGATTGGATAAGCCAATAGGATGAAAGCTCAATCCTGTTGGCTGATTGCAACAGTCAATATGATTTTTTTCCCCTTTAATTCCTATTGGCTGATAGAATTCTATCAGCCAATCGGAATGTAAGGTACGCCATCTTGGATGATGTACCTTAAAGGAAACTTCATTCTACGTTGACCATCGGAAGAAGAGGATGCTCCACGCCGGATGTCTTGAAGATGGACCTGCTCCGCGCCGTATTGATGAAGATAGAAGATGCCATCTGGATGGTGACTTCTGCCTGCTTGGATGAAGACTTCTGCCGGCTTCAATGAGGACTTCGGTCCGCTTGGATGAAGACTACTGCTGGCTTCGCTGAGGACTTCTGCCCAGTTGGATGAAGACTTCTGCCGGCTTTGATGAGGACTTCTGCCGGCTTGGATGAAGACTTCTGCCGCCTGGATGAGGATGGATGTCCCGTCTTCGAAAACTGTAAGTGGATCGTCGGGGGTTAGTGTTAGTTTTTTTTAAGGGTTTATTAGGTGGGTTTTATTTTTAGCTTAGTGTTTGGGCAGTAAAAGAGCTAAATGCCCTTTTAAGGGCAATGCCTATCCAAATGCCCTTTTCAGGGCAATGGTTAGCTTAGGTTTATTTAGATATATTTTTATTTGGGGGGTTTGGTTGTGTGGGTGGTGGGTTTTACTGTTGGGGGTTTGTTTGTATTTTTTTTTACAGGTAAAAGAGCTGATTTCTTTGGGGCAATGTCCTGCAAAAGGCCCTTTTAAGGGCCATTGGCAGTTTAGTGTAGGCTAGGGTTTTTTTTATTTTGGGGGGCTTTTTTATTTTTATATGGCTATTAGATTAGTAATAATTCATTTTTATTTTTGATAATTTCGTTTTTTATTTTTTGTAATTTAGTGTTTATTTTTTTTTTGTAATTTAGATAATTGTATTTGATTAATTTCATTTATTTCTTTTTATTGTAATGTTAGGTTTTAGTGTAAGGCAGGTTAGGTTTTATTTTACAGGTAAATTCGTATTTATTTTAACTAGGTAGCTAGTAAATAGTTAATAACTATTTAATAACTAGTCTACCTAGTTAAAATAAATACAAACTTACTTGTGAAACAAAAATAAAACCTAAGATAACTACAATATAATTATTAGTTATTTTGTAGCTAGCTTAGGTTTTATTTTATAGGTAAGTTTGTATTTAGTTTTAAATAGGAATTATTTAGGTAATAATTGTAAGTTTTATTTAGATTTATTTGAATTATATTTAAGTTAGGGGGTGTTAGGGTTAGGGTTATGCTTAGGGTTACGTTAGGGTTAGGGTTAAGATTAGGGTTACGTTAGGGTTAGGGGTTAATATATTTATGTAGTGAGGCCAGAGGTGTTGGGGTTAATAGGTTTATTATTATAGTGGCGGTGTGGGTGGACGGCAGATTAGGGGTTAATAATATTCAAATAGTGTTTGTGATGCAGGAGGGCGGTGGTTTAGGGGTTAATAATTTTATTATAGTGGCAACGATGTCGGGAAGCGGCGGAATAGGGGTTAATACATTTTTGAAGTCGCAGCGATGTCCGGAGTGGCAGATTAGGTGTTAATAAAAATGTTATCGTTTTTGCGATGCGGGAGGGCCTCGGTTTAGGGGTTAATAGGTAGTTTATGGGTGTTTAGTGTACTTTGTGACAGTTTAGTTATGAGTTTTATGCTACAGCTTTGTAGCATAAAACTCATATCTACTGACTTTAGATGGCGGTACGGATCTTGTCATTTTAGGCTGTACCGCTCACTTTTTGGCCTCACAGCAAAACTTGTAATACCGGAGCTATGGAAGTCCCATTGAAAAAGGACTTTTCTTAAAGTGCGGTACTGACGTTGCGTGACGGCCAAAAAGGTGTGCGGTACACCTATTCTGACAAGACTTGTAATAGCGGCGTTAGTGAAAAAGCATCGTTATGAAACATAACAATGCTTTTTCACTCATAACGCAAAACTCGCAATCTAGGTGATTGACAATTAAAATATAAACATTAATCTGTAACAGTGTTTATATTGAGTGAGCTTTCACTTTTTGTCTCATAATATAAACAGCTTTTTTTTTGCTAGTTTTTAGATTGATGCATGCACATTTTTTTTAGGTGCATTTATTCATGATGTTTTTATTGTTAGCATAATATTAACACACTTATAAGGGTGGTCACTTATAAGGGGAGATAATAGAGGTGTTTTCTTATGTATTTATTAGATGCATGTTTTGCACATTGTGAAATGTATATGGTATTATGTATATTGACTGTATGCATTTTCTTGACCTATAATATATGTTTGATTATAGATTGTCTTGAAAAAGGCTGTCTAGAACAGCCGAAACGTCGACTTTGCTATGTTGTGAAATACATAAATAAAAAGAATTTTGGATAAGACCTGTGAGTGCCCTCCCAATTCTTCCACTGCATATTCTGATTTGAGGAGTCACCTGGGCAATTCATTGATGGAAGGGGAGTGAGTGCATGTCTCTTTTGGATGAGATATATATATATATATATATATATATATATATATATACACATATATATTTACGCTTTGCTTCCCATTGCTGTGCGACTTACCCCCTTTGCTGCATCAGACACATCATGAGAACAAGGCTCTGTGCATTGCACCTAACTCTTAATACCAGTGTACATTTGCGTGCACTGATATTATGATATTACTTAGTGGAGCACAAATATTGATTTAGCAAAAGTGATATTTTGCACTCCGCTCATAATCTGGTCCTTAAAATTTGAAAAACATTTACATCAGAAATCAAGAAGAACAGTGCAGACTACAGTAAAGTAGTTTCTAATAAAAAAAAGTGGCCACATTGATCTTATTTTCTAGAACAGATGTTAACAGTTGCAATGTAAATCACGAACCCCCTGAGTGCCAAGATTTTAAATATATTCCAATTGGCAGACAGCGTTTTCAAAATCTCACTGTATTTATCACATTTTCAAACTCTCACTCTTTAACTTTAAGAAGATGGCAGCACACAGTTCTGGATATTATAAATCGCTATTATTCAAAACACCATAGCACCAATTCTAATTTTTTTCAAAAACCTGTGCAAAAGATGTTGACCAACAAAAGACAAAATGTCAAACAGTGAAATCACAGTCACAAAGACCCAACAGCCATATAGTGCTCAAGACTAGGGATGGGCGAATGTGTTTATATTCTAATTTCTAAAGTTAGAACGAATGTTATTGTAGAAATTCGATTTACAAAATAGAATGTTGATAAGAACGAATATTCTTAAAAATTCTATTATCGAATGTTATCTACAGTTTTCAAATGTGATATTTGAATTCTTATGTCACATTCGAATTTGAATATTACATTTATGAAACATTCACCTAGATTACAAGTTTTGCGCTATAGAGGGTGTAAAACGAACGCAAAAAAAATTGTGTTATTTCACCCTCCATAGCGCTGCCATTACAAGTTTTTAAAAAGCCTCCTTGTGCGTGCGATATGGTTGCGATGAGCTCCATACCACACAAAATCCAAGGGCTGAGAATATGTGCTCATGCACACTTTCCCCATAGACATCAATGGGGAGAGCGTGTTTGAAAAACAACTAACACCTGAAGTGCGGAATGGGGATCGCCGTAACGCAACCCCATTGATGTCTATGGGGGAAAAAAGTTACGTTTAAACCTAACACCCTGACATAAAACCCACGTCTAAACACCCCTAATCTGCTGCCCCGATGCTAAAGAAAGTTATTAACTACTAATCTGCCGCTCCTGACATTGCCGCCACCTAAAGTTATTAACCCCATTCTGCCGCTCCCCGACATCGCTGCCACTATAATAAAGTTATTACCCCTATTCTCCTGCACCCCAACATCGCCCACACTATAATAAAGATATTAACCCCTATTCTGCCGCTCTCCGACATCACCGCCACTAAAGTTATTAACCCCTAAACCTCTGGCCTCCCACATCACCGCCACTAAATAAACCTATTAACCCCTAAACTGCCAGCCCCCCACATCACAAAAAACTAAATTAAACTATTAACCCCTAAACCTAACAACCCCCTAACTTTAAATTAAAATTACAAGATCCATATCTTAGAATAAATAAAAACTTACCTGGGAAATTAAAAAAAAACGAAGTTTGAACTATATATTAAACTGACATTACTATTATACTAAAATTAAAATAACTATCAATTAAATAAATTAAATTGCACATTAAAAAACCTAACACTACTAAAAAAAAATCTACAATTAAAAAAAATAAAGAATTCTAAATTGCAAAAAATAAAAAAATAAATTACAGAAAATAACAAACACTAAATTATGAAAAATAACAAATTAAATTATCCAAAATAAAAACAATTACACATAATCTAATAGCCCTATAAAAATAAAAAATCCCCCCCGAAATGAAAAACCCTAGCCTACAATAAACTACCAATAGTCCTCCCTTAAAAGGGCCTTTTGTAGGGCATTGCCCTAAAAATATCAGCTTTTTTACCTGAAAAAAATACAAAGACCCCCAACAGTAAAACCCACCACCCAACCAACCCCCCAAAATAAAAAAACAAACTCTAACAAAAACCTAAGCTACCCATTGCATTTGTATGGGCATTGCCCTTAAAAGGGCATTCAGCTCTTTTACTTGCCCTGAAAAGGGCATTTAGCTCTATTAAGAACGCCCAAACCCTTATCTAAAAAATAAAACACCCAATTTTTTTTAAAAAAAACCTAACACTAACCCTCAACGATCCACTTACAGTTTCTGAAGTCCGGACATCCAGGCGGCGAGGTCTTCATCCAACCAGGCGGCGTCTTCTGTATTCATACAGGCGGCATCTTCTATCTTCATCCCGGCGGCGCAGAGCGGGTCCATCCTTGAAGACATCCAGTGCAGAGCATCCTCTTCATACGGTCGCCGCCATACACTGAATCTTCATTGCAAGGGAGCCTTTTGAAAATAGCATCCCTTGCATTCCTATTGGCTAATTTAATTTTTGAAATTCAAAAAGATAGAATAGGTCGCCTGGATGGATGAAGACCTCGCCACTTGGATGTCCGGACTTCAGAAACTGTAAGTGGATCGTCGGGGGATAGTGTAAGGTTATTTTATTACTTTTTTGGGGTGTTTTTTTTTTTTTTAAATTAGGGTTTGTGGGTTCTTAAAAGAGCTAAATGCCCTTTTCAGGGCAAGAAAAAGAGCTGAATGCCCATACAAATGCCCTTTCAGGGCAATGGGTAGCTTAGGTTTTTGTTAGAGTTAGGTTTTTTATTTTGGGGGGTTGGTTGGGTGGTGGGTTTTACTGTTGGGGGGGTCTTTGTATTTTCTTATAGATAAAAGAGCTGATTTCTTTAGGGCAATGCCCCACAGAAGGCCCTTTTAAGGGCTATTGGTAGTTTATTGTAGGCTAGGGTTTTTTTTTATTTTGGGTAGGCTTTTTTTTTATAGGGCTATTAGATTAGGTGTAATTGTTTTTATTTTGGATAATTTTGTTTGTTATTTTACGTAATTTAGTGTTTGTTACTTTTTGTAATTTAGTGTTTTTTATTTTTTGTAATTTAGTGTTTTTTATATTTTGCAATTGTAGATTTTTTTTTTTAGTAGTGTTAGGTTTTTTTAATGTGTAATTTAATTTTTTTTAATTGATAGTTATTTTAATTTTAGTATATTAGTAATGTTAGTTTAATTTTTAGTTTAAACATAGTTTTCTTAATTTCTCAGGTAAGTTTTTATTTATTTTAAGATAGAGGATCTTTTAATTTTAATTTAAAGTTAGGGGGTTGTTAGGTTTAGGGGTTAATAGTTAAATTTAGTTTGTTGCGATGTGGGAGGCTGGCGGTTGAGGGGTTAATAGGTTTATTTAGTGGCGGTGATGTGGGAGGTCAGATGTTTAGGGGTTAATAACTTTATTTAGTAGCGGTGATGTCGGGGAGCGGTGGAATAGGGGTTAATATCTTTATTATAGTGTGGCGATGTTGGGGTGTGGGGGAAAAGGGGTTAATAACTTTATTATAGGGGTTAATAGATTTTATTAGTGGCAGCGATGTCGGGAGCGGCAGATTAGGGGTTAATAACTTTATTATAGAGTTTGCGATTCGGGATGGCCTTGGTTTAGGGGTTAATAGGTCGTTTATGGGTGTTAGTGTACTTTGTAACATTTTAGTTATGAGTTTTGTGTAACAGTTTTGTGGCGCAAAACTCATAACTACTGGTCTCAGATTGCGGAACGGATCATGTCGGTATAGGCTGGAAAGCAAACATTTTAGCCTCACCGCAAAACTTGTGATGGCAGCGCTATGGAAATCCCACGCAAAAACGTCATTTTTTGGAGTGTGGGACTGACATTGTGTTACAGGCTAAAATGCTTGCGGTGCAGCTATACCGACACGACTCGTAATGGCTGCGTTTAGGTTTTTATGCTGAAATGGCCATTTTTTCAGCATTAAAACCGGAACGCAAAACTCGTAAACTAGTTGAGTATTGGACTAGAAATACTATTTTGAATTCAAATGTCCCATTCGAATGTCACAAATTTGAATATTACATTTATTAAAAAAGGCTCTGTGCATTGCATCTAAGTCTTAATACCCGTGCACATTTGCGCGCGCTGGTAATACTTAGTGGAGCACAAATATTGATTTAGCAAAAGCGATATTTTGCACTCCGCTTATAATCTGGCCCTTAAAATTTAAAAAATAATTACATCAGAAATCAAGAAGAACAGTGCAGACTGCAATAAAGTAGTTTCTAATAAAAAAAAGTGGCCACACCTGATCTTATTTTCTAGAACAGAATGTTAACAGTTCTTGCAATGTAAATCACGAAGTCCCTGAGTGCCAAGGTTTTAAATATATTCCAATTGCAGACAGCGTTTTCAAAATCTCACTGTATTTATCACGTTTTCAAACTCTCACTCTTTGGCATCTACTTATCAAGCCGTCAACTTACTTGCATTCAATGGCACCAATACGCTTGCCTAAGATCGCCTAACATCGCTGCCGCAGACCTGAATACGTTCTCCAAAATGATCAAAAAAGCTGTCAAAAAGCTGCGCACCAAGTACGGTGCAATGTGCAGTGGACTGTTGTTAACTAACAGTCATCGATCTCGCTGCTCTTCGGCTTTTTCCCAGATTTATTGGTACCCTGTCACTAAACATCCACACTAAACTATACTGTTTACCCCTATACCACCGCTCCCGGAGACCACCGCAACTCTAATAAATGTATTAACCCCTAAACCGCCGCCCCCTACACTGCCGCCACCTACATTATACTTATTAACCCCTAATCTGCCGCCCCCTACACCGCCGCCACCTACATTATACTTATTAAACCCTAATCTGCCGCCCCCTACACCGCCGCCACCTACATTATACTTATTAACCCCTAATCTGCCGCCCCCTACACCGCCGCCACCTACATTATACTTATTAACCCTAATCTGCCGCCCCCTACACCGCCGCCACCTACATTATACTTATTAACCCCTAATCTGCCCCCTACACCACCGCCACCTACCTACATTTATTAACCCCTAATCTGCCGCCCCCAACGTCGCCGCCACTATATTAAATTTATTAACCCCTAAACCTAAGTCTAACCCTAACCCCCGCTAACTTAAATATAATTTAAATAAATCTAAATAAAATTCCTATCATTAACTAAATTATTCCTATTTAAAACTAAATACTTACCTATAAAATAAACCCTAAGCTAGCTACAATATAACTAATAGTTACATTGTAGCCAGCTTAGGGTTTATTTTTATTTTACAGGCACGTTTGTATTTATTTTAACTAGGTAGAATAGTTACTAAATAGTTATTAACTATTTACTAACTACCTAGTTAAAATAAATACAAATTGACCTGTAAAATAAAACATAACCTAAGTTACAATTACACCTAACACTACACTATAATTAAATTAATATCCTAAATTAAATAAAATTAAATAAAATTAAATAAAATTATCTAAAGTACAAAAAAAACAAACACTAAATTACAGAAAATAATAAACAAATTACAAGATTTTTAAACTAATTACACCTAATCTAATCCCCCTAACAAAATTAAAAAAAAAACAAATAAAAAAAGCCCTACCCTACACTAAATTACAAATAGCCCTTAAAAGGGCCTCTTGCGGGGCATTGCCCCAAATTAATCAGCTCTTTTACCTGTAAAAAAAAGTACAAATGCCCCCCCAACATTAAAACCTACCACCCACACAACCAGCCCTACTCTAAAACCCACCCAATACCCCCATAAAAACACCTAACACTAACCCCTTGAAGATCACCTTACCAGGAGAAGTCTTCACCCAACCGGGTCAAAGTCCTCAACAAATCCGGCTGAAGTGGTCCTCCAGACAGGCGGAAATGGTCCTCCAGATGGGCAGTAGTCTTCATCCAGACGGCATCTTCTATCTTCATCCATCCGGCGAGGAGCGGCTCCATCTTCTAGACATCCGAGGCAGAGCATCCTCTTCATCCGACGTCTTCTTGAACAATGACGGTTCCTTTAAGTGACGTCATCCAAGATGGCGTCCCTTCAATTCCGATTGGCTGATAGAATTCTATCAGTCAATCGGAATTAAGGTAGGAAAAATCCTATTGGCTGATGCAATCAGCCAATAGGATTGAAGTTCAATCCTATTGGCTGATCCAATCAGCCAATAGGATTGAGCTTGCATTCTATTGGCTGTTCCAATCAGCCAATAGAATGCAAGCTCAATCTTATTGGCTGATTGGATCAGCCAATAGGATTGAACTTCAATCCTATTGGCTGATTGCATCAGCCAATAGGATTTTTCCTACCTTAATTCCGATTGGCTGATAGAATTCTATCAGCCAATCAGAATTGAAGGGACGCCATCTTGGATGACGTCACTTAAAGGAACCGTCATTGTTCAAGAAGACGTTGGATGAAGAGGATGCTCCGCGTCGGATGTCTAGAAGATGGAGCCGCTCCGCGCCGGATGGATGAAGATATAAGATGCCGTCTGGATGAAGACTTCTGCCCGTCTGGAGGACCACTTCTGTCCATCTGGAGGACCACTTCTGCCGGCTTCGTTGAGGACTTCGGCCCGGTTGGGTGAAGACTTCTCCCGGTAAGGTGATCTTCAAGGGGTTAGTGTTAGGTTTTATTAAGGGGGTATTGGATGGGTTTTAGAGTAGGGTTGGTTGTGTGGGTGGTGGGTTTTAATGTAGGGGGGGGGCATTTGTACTTCTTTTTACAGGTAAAAGAGCTGATTACTTTGGGGCAATAAACCGCAAAAGGCCCTTTTAAGGGCTATTTGTAATTTAGTGTAGGGTAGGGCTTTTTTATTTGGGGGGGCTTTTTTATTTTGTTAGGGGGATTAGATTAGGTATAATTAGTTTAAAAATCTTGTAATTTGTGTATTATTTTCTGTAATTTAGTGTTTGGTTTTTTTGTACTTTAGATAATTGTATTTAATTTTATTTAATTGTATTTAATTTAGGGAATTAATTTAATTATAGTGTAGTGTTAGGTGTAATTGTAACTTAGGTTAGGTTTTATTTTACAGGTCAATTTGTATTTATTTTAGCTAGGTAGTTATTAAATAGTTAATAACTATTTAATAACTATTCTACCTAGTTAAAATAAATACAAACTTGCCTGTAAAATAAAAATAAACCCTAAGCTAGATACAATGTAACTATTAGTTATATTGTAGCTATCTTAGGGTTTATTTTATAGGTAAGTATTTAGTTTTAAATAGGAATAATTTAGTTAATGATAGGAATATTTATTTAGATTTATTTAAATTATATTTAAGTTAGGGGGTGTTAGGGTTAGGGTTAGACTTAGGTTTAGGGGTTAATAAATTTAATATAGTGGCGGCGACGTTGGGGGCGGTAGATTAGGGGTTAATAAATGTAGGTAGGTGGCGGCGATGTGGGGGGGCAGATTAGGGGTTAATAAGTATAATGTAGGTGGCGGCGGTGTCAGGGGCGGCAGATTAGGGGTTAATAAGTGTAATTTAGGTGGCAGCGGTGTAGGGGGGGGCAGATTAGGGGTGTTTAGACTCTGGGTACATGTTAGGGTGTTAGGTGTAAACGTTACCATAGGAATCAATGGGATATCGGGCAGCAGCGAACATGAGCTTTCGCTGCTTTCAGACTCCCATTGATTCCTATGACATCCGCCGCCTCCAGGGCAGCGGATTGAAAACCAGGTATGCTGGGCCGGAATAGTGGCGAGCTTACCTGGTAGAAATTTGATAACTAGCAAAAGTAGTCAGATTGTGCCGAATTTGCTTTCGTAACATCTGTAATAACGTAAGCATCGACCTCTGTCGGACTGAGTCCGGCGGATCGTATGTTACGTCACAAAATTCTACTTTTGCCGGTCTGTAGGGTTTGATAACTAAGGGAAATCAGGCTCGCCACAAATACGATGCGGAATTCCAGCGTATTTGCGGTTGACGGCTTGATAAATAGATGCCTTTAACTTTAAAAAGATGGCTGCACACAGTTCTGGATATTATAAATCGCTATTATTCAAAACACCATTGCACCAATTCTATTTTTTTTAAAAAACCTGTGTAACAGATGTTCACCAACATTAGGGGGTTGTTAGGTTTAGGGATTTAAAGTTTAATTTCGTTTTTTGCGATGTGGGGGGCTGGCGGTTTAGGAGTTAATAGGTTTATTTAGTAATAGTGATGTGAAAGGCCAGAGGTATAGGGGTTAATAATTTTATTTAGTGGCAACGATGTCGGTGAGCGGCGGAATAGGGGTTAATATCTTTATTATAGTGTGGGCGATGTTGGGGTGCAGGGGAATAGGGGTTAATAACTTTATTATAGTGGTGATGATGTTGGGGAGCGGCGGAATAGGGGCTAATAAATTTTATTAGTGGCGGCAATGTCGGGAGCAGCAGATTAGAAGTTAATAACTTTAATATAGTGTTTGCGATGCGGGAGGGCCTTGGTTTAGAGTTTAATAGGTAGTTTATGGGTGTTAGTGTACTTTGTAACAGTTTAGTTATGAGTTTTGTGTAACAGTTTTGTGGCGCAAAACTCATAACTACTGGTCTCAGATTGCGGATTGGATCGTGTCAGTATAGGCTGGAATGCAAGCTTTTTAGCCAGACTGCAAAACTTGTAATGGCAGCGCTATGGAAATCCCACGTTGCGTTACAAGCTAAAATGCTTGCTCTACAGCTATACCGACAAGACTCGTAATGGCTGCCTTCTGGTTTTTACGCTGAAATGGCAATTTTTTCAGTATTAAAACTGGAAAGCAGTAATCTACCTGAGTATTAAACTAAAAATACTATTTTGAATTTGAATGTTACATTCGAATTCGAATGTAGCATTCAAATTTGAATATTACATTTATAAAACAGTATTAGACTACAAATACTATTTTGAATTTGAATATTACATTTATTAAACACAGTTGTACACTAGAAATACTATTTTGAATTTGAATGTTACATTCGAATTTGAATGTCACATTCGAATTCGAATATTGCATTTACAAAACACAGTTGTAGAATAGAAATACTATTTTGAATTTGAATGTTACATTTGAATTTGAATGTCACATTCAAATTCAAATATTACATTTCAAAATTGAATGAATACATAGCTAAACATTATATTATTCAAACAAATATTATCAAATTTTATTGAAAAATTTGAAAACGAAAATAGAATATTAAAATGTTTTATAAACATTAGAAATTCGATTCGAACGAATGTATCAAATTTCGTTTTAAATTTTTAACTTTTAGAAACATTCGCCCATCCCTACTCAAGACACATGCATGTTCCAATGTCTACCTCGGTATGTTCTTCAACAAAGGATAGCAAGAGAAAACAAAGCAACTGTGATAATAGAAGTAAATTGGTTCTTTAAAGGGACACTGAACCCAATTTTTTTATTTCATGATTTAGATAGAGCATGACATTTTAAGCAACTTTCTAATTTACTCCTATTATCAAATTTTCTTCATTCTCTTGGTATCTTTATTTGAAATGCAAGAATGTAAGTTTAGATGCCGGCCCATTTTTGGTAAACAACCTGGGTTGTTCTTGCTGATTGGTGGATAAATTCATCCACCAATAAAAAAGTGCTGTCCAGAGTTCTGAACTAATAAAAAAGTTAGGATGCCTTCTTTTTCAAATAAAGATAGCAAGAGAACGAAGAAAAATTGATAATAGGAGTAAATTAGAACGTTGCTTAAAATTGCATGCTCTATCTGAATCACAAAAGAAAAAAATTGGGTTCAGTGTCCCTTTAAGATGGCATATCATTTTGATTTTTATATCCCTTTAATAAGGACCTGATATCAAACTTTCTCTTAAAAGAAAATATTATTTCAATCGGGAAAATATTATGTATTTGAAAACTGCAAAAACATAAAAATGTATAATTTGCTATAAAAATAAACAGATTTATGGAGATCATAAAATATATATTGCTAGATGCCTATCTATGAAGTATGACATAACTTATTTCAAAACAGCCAGACCTATATTATTTGTTATTTTATTTATATAGATTTTACACCATTTACACCATTTTATTAGTATTATTCCATTGTAACTTACCCAGCTAAATAAAGGTATAGATACAGTATTATCCATCTCATTCCAACCTTATACACTATACATATGAGGAAAAAAGTTAACGGATTCTACAAACATTAATAAAAGAAAAGCTATATAAATTACATGAGCGTTCATCACTGATTAAAACATAAATAAATACATAAAGAAGTTAACATACCAGCCATATAGTTTAGGTAGTTCCAACCTCCATATGCATATAGACCCTGAAAGAAAGCTTCTGCAGTTTGCGCTGCATTTGGCACCTTTGAATTGAATGCATTCTTAAAGTTTGCTGAAGCCTCTTTATTTACTCCTAGCGCAACAAATCCGCCAATAATAATAATGATCAATGCCATCATTTTCAGCACAGTAAATATGTTCTGAACCCATTTGGCCATATTTACACTCTTGGAATTTATGACTCCTAAAATCCACAGAACTACAAGTGCCAATAATTTCTTAAGAAGCTCAGGTGCTGGACATCCAGAGAAAAATGGCTGGGTGGCGTATTCTGCAAATGTCAGTGCCCGTGCTGCATTAGATGCAGGTCGTATAAACAAAGTTAAAGTCCATATAAAAATAAAACCAGGTAAAGATCCTATACCTCTCCTTACATGATAATATTCACCACCTGCATATGGCAAACTAGAGCCCAGCTCTGCATAGCAGAGGGAACCCATCATAGCTAGAAGTCCACTAGCAGCCCATATGCATAAAGAAATACCAATGTTAAGCTGAGAATACTGTAATACTCCTGCGGGGGACACAAATATTCCAGCACCTACAATACAACCGATCAGGAAACAAGTGCCATCAAAAAAGGCTAAGCGTCTTTTTAGAAAAACATTTTGATTTGTTTCCTTTGGCTTACTTTCATTTATTGTTTTAATATCTGTTTTTATCATAGTGGATTTGTATTCCTTGTAATAGCAGCTCAGGTTGTATTTGTATGAATTACTATCTTTTTATTTCAGAGCAGGTTAACTGCCTTTAAGTTGCCTGCTCGTTAAACAGTGTTTAAAAATGAATCACATATTAAAATATTATAATGTAGGCAATCAGCGTCTTGTTTAAGTATCACCTTTGAGTGTTTATTTATGATTTTCAGAAACTAAATTGGTTTTTCTAGAGGGTTTGTGGTTAATGTTCTATAGCAATGATTAGCAAAGTCTAATTGCAGCACGGGCAAAGTCATTGTATTGAAGTTAATGTTTTAGGATGGTAACTGCTAAGGCATTAGATAATGTGATTTGTCCAGTAAAATGTGTGAAAGCATATATTGAGGCTGGTCCAGAAGAGGGCCCAATGTTTTTAAGGCATAGAGATGGCCGTAGTTTAATTAAGTTTCAGTTCCAAAGGCTGTTATAATTATTGGTTCAGAAGTTAGGCTGGAGTAATGCTTGTTTGACACCCCAATCTTTTAGAATATGTGCCGCCACAAGTGCAGTGGCATTGGGTATGTCAGTTGAACAGATTAAGAAGATGGGAAGGTGAAAATCTCTGGCATACAAGAAATATATTAGGCCATTGGAGAAATAAAATAATTTGTGGTTATTAAGGTCATATTGATTCATTTACTATGTTGTTAACTTGTTTATTGGTTTCTTTCAGACAGAGCACTTTGAGTATCGATCCTTGGGCACTCCTATTTACATTTGGCAGCGAAGTGGGTCGAAAATTCCTGTTTTCTTTCCCTCCCTTCCACCCTACGTTTAATGGTTTGCCACAAGAAGAGGTCACATTGAGTTGAGCGATCAAAACAGCACAGATAGGGGCAACAGCTGTGGTTATTCAGCCATGCAGTATAAGACTGCCAGTGTTTCCCATTAAGGAAATGGATTCCACGAGGATGAAATTAGTTGGTGGTCTGTTGGGCTGTACCGGTGAATTGGGGTAATTAATGTTATGGTTCATTTTGAATGATCAAGTGGTGAAATTGTAAAATTCTCGGCCTAGCACAAGGGTAAGGTGATGATGGGGGGCGGAGTTCTGTGGAGTACAGCAGCATATAGTGGTGGTCTGTCAATCAAACTCCTAGTCTGGAGAATTTTCACCCTGTCATTTGCCATTTACATCCCTGAGTAGCACAGGGTCACGCTAATTGGTTTTGTGAGGTTGCTTAATTTTTTGTCAATGTTGGTGCGCTGTGCTTATGATTTTCTATGATCTGTATTGCTATGATCTGTATTATGATTTGATATTTGAGGTCATCTGCATCCAGTTTTTGATTGAATACCCACTTGCTACCTAGGCTTTTTTATTTTTAGGTAACTGAGTGAGAATTCATGTTTTAATTTTGTTCAAAGCTTCAATCTCCTCTTTTGCTGCTTCTTTCCACTTAGTGGCTTCTGTAGTAGGAAGTTTGTCAATAACACTCAATATGGTTCATATGTTGATGCTGATGTTGCAAGGTAGGATAATCCGATAGCTGGAATTCCCATGTTCTTTCTGGATCTAGGAATGGGTTCTGAAATTTCATCAGCTTGATCAGCAGTATCTGGTTCTGCAATACCATAAGCTTGCTCTATTCCCCCTTCTGCTTGTGCACTCTCTTGAGTGAAGGGGGCCGAATTATCAAGCTCCGAATGGAGCTTGATGCCCTTTGTTTCCGGCGAGGCAAGAAACGTTCTCCCATTCCTTGTACTGCCGGTGTGCTGCCATTAGCAATGCTCTGTAAAATTATTGTCTAGTTCTTTAAAGAAATTAGAATCTTTGTACATATGGGATGTTGCACCTGAATCCATAATCCAGTGATTTTTAAAAACTATGGACTAGATTACAAGTGGAGTGCTAAATTATTTGCCTGTTTGTGGGAGCGCAATAATTAACAAGCAATTACAAGTGGCTGGTTATTGCTACCGCGGTATCAATTAGTGCTCCAAAAATTAGATATAGGGTTCTCCGAGATTAGCTATAGGGTACATTTTCTAAAAGTGCCTCAAATGCCCTCAAAATAGAGGGCATTGTAGTTTTTTATTTAAAACAAATAGCCTTTTTTAAATAAAAAATTGCACTAGGCAGTTTTGGGGCTTTAAAGTTAGTGGGAGTGGGGTGTTAGAAAAAAAACAGCACTGAATAATGCCTTTACATTGTAGTCTATGGGAACTGTGTCCTCCCATAGACAGCAATGTAAATACATATCTATATGATTATATAGGAAGCAGGTATCATCCGCACCTCTCAGAAATGAAGAAAAACATTTTATATAAAAAAATAACATTTATTATTCAAAAAAGTTAAAAAAAAATACAAGAAATGCCATAAAATATTAGAAAAAAAACTGCGGACTGATGGAAAAGAGTGCCAAACATGTCCTAGCCCTTGATCACTGGCATTCCGCAGACTCCAAACAGACCTCTATTTAACGTGTCCCTAATTTGCTCAGAAACACCTGATTCAATTAACATTTTAAAGGTATATTACCATATATTGTACTGCTGTTGTAAAAAACAGCCACTATATATATAAACATTAGTATAGATGTTAATGCCAAAGTTTGTAATTAAATATGCGACATGAATACAATGTCAATGTGGTCAACAACGAAAAAAAAAAAAACATATGTAAATATGCTACAGCAATAAAATTATATACTATTTCCTATTGGACTGGTGTGTCTCTTAATTGTATGCTATTAAGATATCCTACTTCTCTCCCTTTTTATTTTAGAAAATCATGAATGTTAGAATAGAATTAGAAATTTTAATAAAACAAATTTACATCCATAATGGAATTTAAACCATCTGGATGTTTGGATTGAAGCTTAAAAATCCAAAATACTTCATTTTGATCCAATAACCTCTCCCTATCACCTGCTCTTCTATGCCTAGGGATATGATCAATACCTTGCATTTGTAAAAGTGTGTCATTAGATTGGTGTTCATATCTAAAATGCTTGGCTATAGGTGTATCACTGTCTGGATTGCTGATATCCCTGAGATGTGGAAGAGCTCTGTCCCTCAAGCCCCGTTTAGTGCGACCTACATACTGTTTGTTACAGCCTTTGCATGTCATTAAATAAATGACATGTGTTGTATTACATGTTATGTTGTACCTAATCTCATATGTATTTATTTATTTATAAAATATTTTACCAGGAAGGATACATTGAGATTTCTCTCGTTTTCAAGTAGGCCCTGGGTCCACAAAACATTGCATTGATACAATAGGGTACAATAAAATTCAAAAACAATAATAATACACAATAGATGCAAAAATGTTACAGAGAACAGGTAAGAAATATATAATCAACCATGACAGGTGCATTCTGTTTTTAAATATATGTAGAGAGGGATCTCTTAAAGGATATTAGGCTTGGGGAAGGCTTGAAAGTGCGCGGGAGGTCATTCCATAACTGTGGCGCTCGGTAGGAAAAGGAGGATCGAGCTGCTTTCTTTTTGTATTGAGGCAAGCTAAATAATGTGCTGGTACTGGATCGGAGGTTATAGGAGGTGGGAATAGCCGGGGAGAGCATTCTGCTCAGGTAGGGTGGGAGCTTCCCAGAAAGGCACTTAAACACAAGGCAGGAGAGGGCAGAGCTTGGCCGCACAGTGTAATGGCCACAGATTAGTACAGCTCCTGGGTCCTTACCCACCAGAAAGGCATTTAAACTATAGCAAGCAGGGGAAAAATTAGCAGCGCAGCAGGCAGAGAGGTGTCTCAACAGCTGGAGACTAACATCAGCCACAAAGAGCCCTCCGCAACAGAACCGGAATACCGGAACGGCACACAGACGCACACTGCGGAGTTAAAGTAAGAAGAGCTGCAGTGACCACATGGAGACCCGCCGGGAGCAGAAAACAACAGGCTCAGATACCGGAGCAAAGAAGGGACATGAGAAAGAGTTCCACAAGCTGGGTCTTGATAAAGACATAACAAGCGGCAGCCAGTGAAAGCAGGACCCTGGTAAAAAGCACCACATTACAGCGAAAGCGGTTGTTTATAAACCACACTGGGTTCCAGGCCTCTCTGTGTGGCGCCTCGACACAGGTTTTCTGGGAGGCAGTGAAAAAGGAAACGGACCACGGAGTCATAAAGGTACTCTGAGTATAAAAAAAAAGAAAGGAAAGGGAAATACAGCTAATACCCACATAGGCAGCAAAAATAAGCTGCACCACAAAGGGTGAAAAACTTTCTCTAAAATCTTAGACAGTAGAGGGCTAACGCAGCAAAAATAGAGATAGAAGGTGAAATTTCATAAAGGAGGAAAACAAAGAGAGGGGAGGAAAAGTGCACAGACTATTACCCACATAACAATAGGGATATAGTAAAGTAATTGAGGACTGCTGTCTGCCCCCAACATCAAGCCACTTTAAGTAGTGCACTGCCATACTGTAAGATATTTTTCCTTTTTTTGTTGTTGTTGTTGTTGTTGTTTCTTTTTTTTTTTTTTTTAAAAGCCATACATCTAATATAACCAAAGCAACAGGTGAACAAAAATAAACCACTGACAAGTCATTGGTGAGCTTGGAAAGGCGCAACCTTTACCCTAATCAGCCTGAACACAGAGATCTATACTGCTCACTCGCCAATATAGCAGCTAGACATCTTCTGTAATATAAAATGCAATAAAAGATGCAACAGTGTGAAAGCCAAAAAAACAGCAAAAGATAAACTACAATCACTGCATAACATCAGGCCTTAAAATAAGACAAGAACAGACTATTGGGTATGCCAGCAAAAAAAACTAAGTCCAACAGGACCGACACCCCAGCAAAAGCAAAGAAAATTAACCAATATTTGAAGCCAATAGAAAGTGTCACGCTGAAAAACGATCTCATAGAGGACATGGCACAAACAACAAATCAATCAGCAGGAACTCCATCAGAATGTAACTCTGGAGAAATCACTAAAGCTGACCTGCTGCTACTAGCAACAAAAGATGATATAAAAACAGCAATGACAGACATGCGGGACATGTTTAACGAGATCAAAAAAGATATCAAGAAGGTAGAACGCAAAGTTTCCACTCTGGAAGAAGGCCACAACATTGCGACGCAAGATCCAGCACCTTTCCCAACTATCATACAACCAGGATGAAATGATACACAACCTTATGGAAAAGGTCGAAGATTTAGACAATAGGGGGCGCCGAAACAATCTGAGGATCAGGATCAGAAAGCATCCAGCCAATAGCAATACCAGGTTACCTGCAAGATCTTTTCAGAACCGTGAAAGGCAGCAGTACATCACCCGACATCATACTGGAACGTGCTCACAGAGCACTGAGACCTAAGCCACCTGCAAAAGCACCACCAAGAGACATAATAGTGAAATTTCTCAATTTCTTAGACAAAGAAGAAGTGCTGAAACATGCCCGTCAGAAAAACCAACTCACGCATGCAGGTATAGCTATACAAATATTCACAGATTTAAGCCCTACCACATTGCAAAAATGCAGAGACCTGCAATTTGTGACCTCGGTGCTGAGATCATAGAAGATACCATATCGCTGGGGGTTTCCTGTGAGTATCACAGCCACAAAAGGAGATAAAGCTGCAACACTCCGCAACATGGATGATCTCTCGTCATTCTGTGACATTCTACAGATACAAATCCCACCACCTACAGATCGTCCGCAAATGAGAGTGCAAAGACAAGCAGGCCAAAATAATGAAGAACTCAATAAGAACATGATGCCTCAACATGCGACCTCTTCTACAAGGAGTTCCACCCAATAAAGGACTCTAACATATAAAAGCTGATACGCCTTGCAAAGGACAGATAAGTATAACACAGACATTGGCTCTATTTAACAAGCTCCGTATGGAGCTTGATGGCCCCTGTTTCTGGCGAGTCTTCAGACTCGCCAGAAACAGCAGTTATGAAGCAGCGGTTACAAAGACCGCGGCTCCAAAACCTGTCCGCCTGCTCTGAGCAGGCGGACACACATCGCCACAATACAACCCGATCGAGTACGATCGGGTTGATTGACACCCCCCTACTGGTGGGCCATTGGCCGCGAGTCTGCAGGGGGCGGCATTGCACAAGCAGCTCTTGTGAGCTGCTGGTGCAATGCTGAATACGGTAAGCGTATTGCTTTCCGTATTCAGCGAGGTCTGGCAGACCTGATCCGCAGTGTCGGATCAGGTCCGCCAGACCTTGATAAATATGCCCCATTGACTGTATATTTACTGTTCTGCATAATAATGTCTAGGCATAGATCCCCATGCTGCGAGCCACATTTATATGCTTATAATCAGCTGCCCCCACAGAAAACAATTCCTAAATATATATTTAAAAAAAAAAAAAATAAGAGGGGCAGCATATTGTAATACCTCTGCCGACCTAAATACGTAACATAACACCCTGCAAAAAATTTGATATTTCTGTTTATCTGAATGCCCCAGGGGGAGAGGGCCACAGCCCTCCAACGTTGCGCTAGATTTGTATCAGTTAGACGCTGGACTGATAACCAGTTTTGAACTCATTGTAACTGATACGGATTGTTTCTTTTACTTCTATCATATATATTCCTAAAGTGCACTGTTATATAAATTGTTGTTGTTCTATTACTGTTAATTGCACAATTGTTTCCCTTCCCCCTTACACATCCCTTTGATACCCTACACCTACAACACTTAGCGCACTGCATAGACAGCAATATCTCACACATAAGAGTAGGATACATCTAAACTGCTCGGAGGCCTGCACAAATCGTTTAGTAACCCCAAAACAGGATTACTGACACACATAACACCCAACCCATTAAGATAAAATGAACAAGACACCTACAGTGCACCCTATAAACCTGATTACAATTAATGTAAAAGGGTTCAATATACCTCAAAAACGGTCAATAATTCTAAATGACCTACACAAACAGAAAGGAGACATAATCCTGCTCCAAGAGACACACTTTAAAAAAGGAGCAGAACCAAAATGGCACCACCATATTTACACCACAGCATAATTCTCATCTGGCCCTGCTAAAAAGAACGGGTTGGGTATACTAGTCAGACAAAACACCCTGCTAGAAATAATGCAAATAGAAAAAGATATAGAAGGGAGATCACTAATTCTGATAAGTCTTCTACATGGTCAGCCCATTACAATTGTAAACGCATACTTCCCCAACAAACAGCAATCTGAGATCACACGCAAACTCTCAGGGAAAATATTAGACAGTGCCAGAGGCATATTGTTTGTGGGAGGAGACTTCAATGTCCCTCTCAACCCAGAAATAGACACATCCGAAGGCTCCACAAGCATACCTAAAAAAGACATTAAACAAATCAACAACCAAATACAATCTCTAGCCCTATATGACATATGGCGTACACTGCACCCTGCAACACGAGATTTTACTTTTTACTCATCTCCACACAAGCTATACACAAGGATCGACTACATTTTCACAGATTCAATAGGGCTCACACTCATCAAAGATGCGTCGATACGTTCGGCAACATGGTCAGATCACGCCCCGGTCGTCTGCCAAATCGTATGGCCTAATAGTCCAGTAACCCCATATATATGGAGACTAGAGGATAGTCTGTTAGACCATCCTCTCATTCACACAGATATAAAAAAAAAATTAGTGGAATATTTCCAAATAAACACAACACCAGACACAGCCTGGGTTAACATATGGGATTCCAAATGTTGGAGTTCCACAAGGAGGGCGTTATGTTTATTTCTGTGCTAAATGGAGTATGTCCTATAAGACAAAAGAAAAAAGAGGCACTCTTGGTGCAGCAAGTTCCGATCAGCACAATAATCAGTGATCCGTACAATAAGTAGTATACTCACAAACAAATGTGCACATGCAGTGCAATAGTGGGCGGACCGAAACTTCAGAGCCGTTTGGCTGACTCTTCAATGGTAACTCTGCCCAGCGACGCTGTAACCCCAGAAGGTGGATGCTGGAATTCAATCCTCCGTGAAAATCTCCCGTAGTAACCTGGGATAGTTGATGACTTCCTGTGCAGCTGCTGCTGGCCAACTATCCCAGGTTACTACGGGAGATTTTCAAGGAGGATTGAATTCCAGCATCCACCTTCTGGGGTTACAGCGTCGCTGGGCAGAGTTACCATTGAAGAGTCAGCCGAACGGCTCTGAAGTTTCGGTCCGCCCACTATTGCACTGCATGTGCACATTTGTTTGTGAGTATACTACTTATTGTACGGATCACTGATTATTGTGCTGATCGGAACTTGCTGCACCAAGAGTGCCTCTTTTTTCTTTTGTCTTATAGGACATACTCCATTTAGCACAGAAATAAACATAACGCCCTCCTTGTGGAACTCCAACATTTGGAATCCTCCCATAAACAAAACCCAAAAGACACTGAGCTTGGCGAACGGCTGAAAGATGTAAGGTCAGAGCTTAACACATTTCTGCAAAGGAAACAACAAAGTAGGGCTTTAAAATTACAACAAAAATACTATGAACAGGGAAACAAGGCGGGGAAACTACTTGCCAGAACATTGAAGCGTAAACGTCTCAAAACGCACATTCACAGAATAAAAACCAAATCACGCCAGACTAAACACGATAGCCTCTTTTTAGTAGAGGAGTTCAGCGCCTATTATTCATCTCTATACTACATATCCCGAAACACAGACGAATCTAATATACCGAACAACAAAAAACTAATTATATCTGACTATATTGCTAAAGTAAACCTGCCTAAACTGGATGACAAACAGTCAGAAATACTAGACTCACCAATTAATATCACAGAAATAAAAATAGCAGTTAAATCACTACCCACAGGGAAAAGCCCAGGCCCAGATGGGTTTAGTACAAAATATTACAAAAAATATATTCATATCCTAGCCCCAATGTTGATGCAACTATTCAACTCCATAGACAGCACAAGTGGTTTCCCAACTTCGATGCTTGAGGCCCACATAACGGTATTACCGAAGCCCGGCAAAACCCCAGAGAATTTTCGGCCAATCTCACTGCTAAACACTGATGTAAAGATCTATGCCAGACTCCTTGCAAACAGGTTGAACCCTTTTCTCTCACAGTGGATAGCCCCAGACCAGGTAGGATTTATTCCAGGTAGAGAGGCGAGGGATAACACCTTCAAAATTCTGCAACTAACCACCCTAGCCCAAAACACACACCAAGAGTTAGCACTAGTTTCAACAGATGCTGAAAAGGCCTTCGACAGGGTGGACTGGGATTTTCTCAGGGCCACCCTGCAAGGAATGAACATAGTGCTTAATCCATTGGTCTGAAAATTATACTATATTGGATAAATGTCCTATATTAAATGAATGACTGTATTGATGAATTCAAAATGTTTTGCAAACCTTCAGGATAAAAACAAATAAATAATGCTTTTCTTTGTTTTTCAGAGCCTGGTCTGACAGAGAAATTCCAAATAAGACTGATACATACTAAATAAGCTGCCCTATGAATATTTGTCCTAAACATAAGTCCATGCACTCAAAATGTATTAGAAAAATTTAATATACTGTATTTATATTAAGATACAATATAATGCCAGGATGTTGAATGCTATGATTCTATGAAGAGCAAATAATTAACAGTATAATTGCTTACTAATATGATACTAGGAGTATACTCTTGTGTAGTCTCTATAAATACATGCTAAATTATATTAGATGGGACATATATGTTGACCAGATAAGTTTATTAATATCAGGAAATAGTGAGTATATTAAATATACAATTAAAAATATATCATAATATAGATATTAAACTGGTAGCAGTATTGATAGTGAGACTGCATTTCTGGTTGTCTGCTGCTTTATGCAAGAATTACAGTCAAACGGATTGACTTTTAAAACCCATACATTCCCAGTAAGCCAATTAGGGCCAATGAAGAGACAGTACTGATGGGGCGTATCCGAATATTCACCAATGATTACATGCAAGAGGAAAGAAAGGGGGTATTTGCTGGAATTTTGACTGACTGACAACTGCTGCCTTTGGAACACAGTCTCTATAAAGCAAAACTGGGCCTAACTTTTCTTTTTCCATAGTTGCAAATACCTTTCTTATTTATGAGGTGAACGGATATATCTGAAAAAGCTGAAAATTTTCATACTGGCTTATGTGGTAATGTATGGCAGTGGTTATAATTTAATATTTTAAAGCAAATACATTAATTGTTGCTACAGTTTAATTGAAGCTGATTATTTAAAGGGATATTTGGTATTATAAATGTATATTCATAGTCCTGTGTAGTTTAGAACTTGTCATATTAATGCTAAATAATTTTATTTGCTAGAAAATAATTGGTACTTTTATAGTCTTACTTATTGTGAAATCTCCTAGAAACTGCATATAAATTGGTTATTGTGTTAAATAATATAGAATTTCTCTGATGGTTATAAGTTCAGCATTAGAGTTATTGGCTAATTATAGACTGTTCTGGGATTCTCATTTGTGGTATTTATTGTGAGTAAAGGTTAATTTTAGAGATATATTTTGGTTTGCTTTGTAAAGAATATTGTAACAGCATAGACATATAATTGGTTCATAATCTAGTTTCTATATAAATATAATTCAAGGTGTCTATAAAGGTAACTAATCTAAAATTAAGGAATAAATACTGATTTTAACAAATATATTGTTACGTATATACATTTTATTGGTTGGCAACTGCTAAGATAAGTTCTCCAACATTTAACTGGAGATTACTGCTGATATAATAATAAATGATATTGTAAACCTAGTATATACCAACGTCAGTGATACTTGGTGAGTGTACTGACAGGATCTGCTATTTACGGCCCTCTGCAAATTCTTTCAGTTATCTCTCCCACCTTTTGTCCTGTCCCTATAGCCCCCTTTCTTTACAAGATACAGTATATATGAACAAATTCTATCATATTAATCAGTATTGCTTCAGACCTGAGGAACAGAGGTAACTTTTGAAAGCTTGTCATTTACTATGTAATGTTAGTCCAATAAAAAGGTATTACTGCATACTATAATACTCTAATTATTTTGATATTCAACTACTGGACTAATACGGCTATTACAATCTATATATATATACTACATATTTCTGATGTCAGGGATGAGCCCCTGTAAACATTAACATAATAAAGAAGTCATTGGAGTACTTTACTTTCCAGTGAGTGCTCTCTGTGGATTCCTTTACATATAAATATCTTGGGAAGCACCCCAGACTTTAAATCTAAGAACTGTGAGTGCACAGTATATTATTGTATAGACAATTAGCACATCTATGCAGGTATGCCCACTTGCTTTTCCCCAGAAGCATTCTGTATACATTGCTACCAATATACTAATGCACCAGAGAACTCTAGGTAAGATATGCTGAAAGGCTAACTAAAAACCTCTGAAACTATGTTCTGGTAAATCCTGTTGCAACTCCCTTCTGTGTTATTGCTGACTGCTTATCTGGTGCTGACCTCTGGCTTGTTTACCAACTAATTCTTCTGCCTTTCCTAAGTCTTCTTGCAATCACTGCTGCCTGCTCAGAATTGAGCACCTCCAGCAGACTTCCAGCTATTAAACCAGGTATGTGCTTTAAAACCTTATGATGGATCATACCCAGGTTGTACAAAATTAGTGTGGTCCCCAAGGATTAATCTGGGGCATAGCATAGCAACATATTTTTGTAGATGATACAAAGTTGTAGGAAATGACTTGGTCAGGGAAGGATGTAATTTCTCAGCAAGGGGCTTTACAAAAATTTGGAAGAATGGGCTGGTAAATGTCAAATTAAATTTAACACTGATCAATGTAGGGTTTTACATTTTGGAAGCAAAAATATACAGGCTACCTATTATTAAAATTAGACAAGACTTAAAAATAGACAAATTGAGGAGGAAGAGGATTTAGTAGTAATTGTGAATAAGCTAAAAATGAGCAAATCAGGGACTAGCATGTATTCAAAATGGCATAGATGCAAGTGAAGAAAACATCATTCTGTTGCTATATAAATAAAGTCCTCACCTTTAGTACGTAGTGCAGTTCTAGGGACCAATTGTAAAAGGTATATTACAGAATAAGAACAAGTTTACAGAATGGCTGATAGGTTAACCAAAAAGGGTCTGTTTACTCTAGAAAAAAATGAGCTTTAGAGGTGATAAGATTACTTTATACAAATATATTCAAGGCCCATATAGAGAGTTGACAGAAGCACTGTTTATTCCATGATAATGCCAAGCAGCATATAGGGATATAAAACAGTATGTTTCATTATTGTAACAAAAATAAAAAAGAAAGCACTACACAGTGGGTTATATTTAATAGAAATCATTGCAATATGTATTATTCATCATTTTAAAAGGATTTTAGCATTTGTTGTTTTTTTTTAATTGTGCAATGTCCATTACTTCCTGTCACAGCCCCTTAAGGGGGCTGGAGTCTCTACAGAAAGGCAAAGGAATAGTTTTTACTTTGAAGTGTTGCTAGGAGACACCATACAATTGCTCCAGTCTATTTATTGCCTATGATCAATAGAGGACTTGTGCTGCTAAAACCATAGTTTTGTAATCTCTGCTTGCTTTTCTTGCTGTTGTCATTGGTTACACTTACAATTTGTATGTGCTAGAAAACAAGTTGCTTTTATATATATATATATATATATATATATATATATATATATATATATATATATATATATATATATATATATATATATATATATATATATATACAGGCAGTCCCCGGGTTACGTACAAGATAGGGACTTTAGGTTTGTTCTTAAGTTGAATTTGTATGTAAGTTGGAACAGGCACTTTTTTTAGGTGAAACTCTAGCCAAACATTTTTTTTTTTTTTTTGGATAGCATAGGATAAAGTTTGTTTTGCTATCTGTGCCCCTGTTCAGAAAATTTCACATCACTTTCTGTCCTTGTGACAATTGGATTTTCAGTATTTTGGATTATCCTGGAAAGAAGGATTGTCGATAAAGCTCTATTTTCTCTGTATGTAAGTACGAGTTGTACTTAAGTCGGATGTCTGTAACCCGAGGACTGCCTGTATATAACAAAAAGAGCCTTCTTCTTGGGCATTTTGTCCTAGGAACAGCTTTGACACACAGTCAACACAGCAGAAATTACTCCAAACACACTGGATGAGATGTAAAAGCCTTGGCCTTAGGCCTATTTATTGCCAGACAATTTGTAGTAATACAGTTTTAACTAAAACCAAATAAATCCTTGCACAATGGTGCTCTATAAACAGAATAAAGTATTCCTGACTAAAGTTGTGTGGCTTTTGTACACACACAGGCCTAGATTTAGAGTTTGGCGGTAGCCGTGAAAACCAGCGTTAGAGGCTCCTAACGCTGGTTTTAGGCTACCGCCGGTATTTGGAGTCAGTCAGGAAAGGGTCTAACGCTCACTTTCCAGCCGCGACTTTTCCATACCGCAGATCCCCTTACGTCAATTGCGTATCCTATCTTTTCAATGGGATCTTTCTAACTCCGTTATTTAGAGTCGTGGCTGAAGTGAGCGTTAGAAATCTAATGACAAAACTCCAGCCGCAGAAAAAAGTCAGTAGTTAAGAGCTTTCTGGGCTAACGCCGGTTTATAAAGCTCTTAACTACTGTGCTCTAAAGTACACTAACACCCCTAAACTACCTATACACCCCTAAACCGACGTCCCCCCACATCGCCACCACTCTATTACATTATTTTAACCCCTAATCTGCCGACCGCCACCTACGTTATACTTATGTACCCCTAATCTGCTGCCCCTAACACCGCCGACCCCTATATTATATTTATTAACCCCTAACCTGCCCCCCTCAACGTCGCCGCCAGCTACCAACAATAATTAACCCCTAATCTGCCGACCGCAAAGCGCCGCTACCTACGTTATCCTTATGTACCCCTAATCTGCTGCCCCTAACACCGCCGACCCCTATATTATATTTATTAACCCCTAATCTGCCCCCCTCAACGTCGCCTCCACCTGCCTACACTTATAAACCCCTAATCTGCCAAGCGGACAGCACCGCTACTATAATAAAGTTATTAACCCCTAATCCGCCTCACTCCCGCCTCAATAACCCTATAATAAATAGTATTAACCCCTAATCTGCCCTCCCTAACATCGCCGACACCTAACTTCAATTATTAACCCCTAATCTGCCGACCGAATCTCGCCGCTACTGTAATAAATGGATTAACCCCTAAAGCTAAGTCTAACCCTAACCCTAACACCCCCCTAAATTAAATATAATTTAAATCTAACGAAATAAATTAACTCTTATTAAATAAATTATTCCTATTTAAAGCTAAATACTTACCTGTAAAATAAACCCTAATATAGCTACAATATAAATTATAATTATATTATAGCTATTTTAGGATTTATATTTATTTTACAGGTAACTTTGTATTTATTTTAACCAGGTACAATAGCTATTAAATAGTTAAGAACTATTTAATAGCTAAAATAGTTAAAATCTTCTTCCCGGATAGGATGAAGACTTTGGAGCCTCTTCTGGACCTCTTCAGCCACAGGATTATGGATCGCCAGCCCCCGCTTGGGTTGGATGAAGATTTTGGAGCCAGGACCGATCGGTGATACCCGGTGAGGTGAAGATAAGGTAGGAAGATCTTCAGGGGCTTAGTGTATTTAAGGGGGGTTTGGGTTAGATTAGGGGTATGTGGGTGGTGGGTTGTAATGTTGGGGGGGTATTGTATGTTTTTTTTTACAGGCAAAAGAGCTGAATTTTTTGGGGCATGCCCCGCAAAGGGCCCTTTTAAGGGCTGGTAAGGTAAAAGAGCTTTGAACTTTTGTAATTTAGAATAGGGTAGGGCATTTTTTTATTTTGGGGGTCTTTGTTATTTTATTAGGGGGCTTAGAGTAGGTGTAATTAGTTTAAAATTGTTGTAATTTTTTTCTAATGTTTGTAAATATTTTTTTATTTTTTATAACTTAGTTCTTTTTTATTTTTGGTACTTTAGTTAGTTTATTTAATTGTATTTATTTGTAGGAATTGTATTTAATTTATTTATTGATAGTGTAGTGTTAGGTTTAATTGCAGATAATTGTAGGTATTTTATTTAATTAATTTATTGATAGTGTAGTGTTAGGTTTAATTGTAACTTAGGTTAGGATTTATTTTACAGGTAATTTTGTAATTATTTTAACTAGGTAACTATTAAATAGTTATTAACTATTTAATAGCTATTGTACCTGGTTAAAATAATTACAAAGTTGCCTGTAAAATAAATATTAATCCTAAAATAGCTACAATGTAATTATAATTTATATTGTAGCTATATTAGGGTTTATTTTACAGGTAAGTATTTAGCTTTAAATAGGAATAAGTTATTTAATAAGAGTTAATTTATTTAGTTAGAATACAATTATATTTAACTTAGGGGGGTGTTAGGGTTAGAATTAGCTTTAGGGGTTAAAAAATTTATTAGAGTAGCGGTGAGCTCCGATCAGCAGATTAGGGGTTAATACTTGAAGTTAGGTGTCGGCAATGTTAGGGAGGGCAGATTAGGGGTTAATACTATTTATTATAGGGTTATTGAGGCGGGAGTGAGGCGGATAAGGGGTTAATACATTTATTATAGTAGCGCTCAGGTCCGGTCGGCAGATTAGGGGTTAATAAGTGTAGTTAGGTGGAGGCAACGTTGGGGGCGGCAGATTAGGGGTTAATAAATATAATATAGGGGTCGGCGGTGTTAGGGGCAGCAGATTAGGGGTACATAGGGATAATGTAAGTAGCGGCGGTTTACGGAGCGGCAGATTAGGGGTTAAAAAAAATATGCAGGTGTCAGCGATAGCGGGGGCGGCAGAATAGGGGTTAATAAGTGTAAGGTTAGGGGTGTTTAGACTCGGGGTACATGTTAGGGTGTTAGGTGCAGACGTAGGAAGTGTTTCCCCATAGGAAACAATGGGGCTGCGTTAGGAGCTGAACGCGGCTTTTTTGCAGGTGTTAGGTTTTTTTTTCAGCTCAAACAGCCCCATTGTTTCCTATGGGGGAATCGTGCACGAGCACGTTTTTGAGGCTGGCCGCGTCCGTAAGCACCGCTGGTATCTAGAGTTGCAGTGGCGTTAAATTATGCTCTACGCTCCCTTTTTGGAGCCTAACGCACTGAAAACCCTGCCATTCTGTGAACTCTAAATACCAGCGGTATTTAAAAGGTGCGGCCAGAAAAAAGCACGCGTAGCTAACGCACCCCCTTGGCCGCAAAACTCTAAATCTAGGCGACAGTTTGTATGTGGCAGAATATTGCAGGTGAGGAATCCAGTTCAGGTTTTTCCCACAAGTTAAAGGGACATTGTACACTAGATTTTTCTTTGCATAAATGTTTTGTAGATGATCCATTTAAATAGACCATCTGGGAGTGTTTTTGTAACAATGTATAGTTTTGATTATTTTTTTTATTTTTTTTATTTTTTTTTAATCAGCTTTATTTAAAAATTATAATAATAAAGTTACAGGTTGTGGAGACGCAGCTCCGAGGTAATACTTATAAAGTAAGGTACAACATGTTATGTTTTGAGCGGATTCAATTTTAATAACTTAACCTTGGACTGGGACAACCAACACACATCAATATAAATTATTTCTCAAAAGGTAAATTATAATAGAGATTGTAATAAGTACTCATAGCCTCCATACACTTATGCTACATTTTATGTGAAGGTTTGATCCACTAAACGGATATGCCTAGTTCCCCACATGGCTATTATCAAGTACCAGACCCATCTAGCTATCTTTAAGATATGTCTCCCATGTTGTTAGGATCTCCGAGTATATCTCCATCCTGTCCGTTTTTAAGTAATACAGCTCTTCAAGGTGGATTAGTTCAGATACCCTTTGCACCCACATTTCTACAGTGGGAGGATCTTTTGACCTCCAGTTTTTGGCTATCAAAAATTTTATACTGTTTGACATTATGAAAAATAGCTTGAGAGAGGGTTTGTGTTTTATTTTAGGGGGTTTGTTTAATAGCCAGAGTAGGGGATCTAAAGGGAATTGTGTTTCAAGTATGTCCTCTATTTCGAATATAACAGATCTCCATAGGTTTTGGATGGCCGTGCACCACCACCACCACATGTGGGCCATACCACTATTAACATGGCCACAACGCCAGCATTTGTTTTTAGTTTTATGAAAGAAACGGTGCAATTTTTGAGGTGTGTAATACCACCTATGGAGCAGCTTCAAGTTAATTTCTGTAGTGGCTGTGGAGATAGAGGTTTTTAGTGTTGTGTAGATTATCTTCAACCTTATGTGTTGTGGAACTATTATTCCTAGGTCTTTTTCCCAACTCTCTAAGTATGGGATGGGATATCCTGGGAATGGTGTGATCAATATTTTATATATTAATGAGAGAGTGTGACGAATTGGGGGAGTTCTTATGCATAATTGTTCGAATGTAGTCAGAGGTCTAGTCATATTTGGGGATTGCGTATGGGTTGTAAGAAAATTGTGGATTTGCCTGTACGTAAACCAGTTATTTAAACAGGAAAAGCCTTGCTGTACTAGTTCTATTTGTGGTTTGATCTGTTCGTTTTGAACGACCCAGTAGACTGGGAAATCATGGAGATGAGAAGGGTAGGAATGTTTACTTATTCTAGGCCCTATGTCAAATTCTCCATTTGTTATAAGAGATGTTAATGGGGAGGGTCTAGATGAAAGATTTGGAAAAAGGATTAGTTTTGATTATTTTTTAATAACATTGTGCTGATTTTCAGACTCTTAACCAAGCCCCTCAGTGTCAGATCTATACCCGCGTTTATAGATACAGTCTCCTGCTGGCTCCTGCTTGTGTAATTTGTCTATTCATATGCAGGAAAGGGGGGGAGTGTCTGCCGTTTCTGTTTCCCCAACCCCTTTTATATGGGTGTCCCAGTCTAATCTCATCAACAGTGCTAGACTGGGAGCATCTAAGAAAGTTTTTAAAAGTTTTTATATTGGATTTTTAGATCAGTATCTGTGCATATTCTTTTTTTTATAGTAGTGTCTATTACATGCAGGTAAATTAAATTTGGTGTATACTGCCTCTTTAAGGTTTTCTTGCCTGCAGCTGATTAAGGTCAATTAACTCCTGTTAAATAGTGTGTGCTGAAGCTGTTGTTTAGAACCTGTATTAGAAATACAGAAGATATAGAGTTGTGCTATGGTCTAGAGGTTCTAGGCCTGTGAGGTTTGAAATGTGTTTTGTAATTTTGCAGTTGTGTGGAAAAGTCACACAATTTTAGTTCTTTTGTTTTTGTTAAAAACTGTATTACTGCAAATTGTCTGTGAATGAACAGGCCAAAACTTTTACACCTAATCCAGTATGTTTGAAGTGTTTCTCGGCTGTAAAGACTGTGTGTCAAGGTTGTTCCTGGGACAAAATACCGAAGGAAAGGGTTATTGTTGTCACATTAGGTGGAGTATCGGGTGGCACACTGATAAGTCTGTAAAGCAGAAAAGAGACAATTTGCAAAAAATAGAAAATGTTGTTAAAGCTTTGATCCAAACTGCAGCAGTGCAGCAAGAGATGAACAAAGTACAGCAAGAAACAAACAGACACCTAGATTACGAGTTTTGCGCCAAACAGGGTGCAAAACTAACGCCAAAAAAGTTGTGTTATTTCACTCTCCATAGCGCTGCCATTACGAGTTACTGAAAAGCGTCCTTGCGCTGTGCGTTATGGTGCGATAAGCTCCACACCGCACAAAATCCAAGGGCTGATTTTATGTGCTCGTGCACGCTTTCCCCCATAGACATCAATGGGGAGAGAGTGTTAGAAAAAAACATAACAACGGAAGTGCGGAATGAAAAATCTTCGTAACGCAACACCATTAATGTCTATGGGAAAAAAAAATTACATTTAAACCTAACACCCTAACATAAACCCCAAGTCTAAACACCCATAATCCACCGCCCCCAACATTGCCGACACCTAAATAAAGTTATTCACCCCTAATCCACCGCCCTCGACATCGCTGACACCAAAAGTTATTAACCCCTTATCCGTCGCTCCCGACATTGCCGACATTAATAAAAGCTATTAACCCCTAATCTGCCACTCCCCAACATCGCCACCACTAAATAAAATGTTTAAGTCCTAAACCGTTGCTCCCGGACATCGCCGCCCTTAAATAAAATTATTAACCCCTCCGGCCTCCCATATAGCCGCTACTAAATAAACCTATTAACCCCTAAACCTCCGGCCCCCATATCGCAGCCACTAAATAAACCGATTAACCCCTAAACCGCTAGCCCCCACATCGCAAAGCCTTAAATTAATCTATTAACCCCTAAAATTAACACACCCCTAACTTTAAATTAAAATTACAATATAACTATCTTAAAATAAATAAAAACTTACCTGTGAAATAAAAAAAATCCTAAGTTTAAACTATAAATTAACCTAACATAACTATTCTAATAAAATAAAAAAAACTACCAATCAAAAAAATCTACATTACAAATTTTTAAAAAAAACTAACACTACAAAAAATGTAAAAAAATCTAAAATTACAAAAAATAATAAACAAAATTATAAAAACTAAAAACAATTACACCTAATCTAATACTACTGAAATCCTATTGGCTGTTCAAATCAGCTAATGGATGTCCAGACTTCAGGAACTGTGAGTAGATTTAATGGGGTTAGCATTGTTTTGTTTTTTAGTGTTTTTTTTTTTAGATTAGGGCTTTGGGCAATTGGAAAAGAGCTGAATGCCCTTTTAAGGGCAGTATAAAAGAGCTGAATGCCCTTTTAAGGGCAATGCCCATACAAATGCCCCTTTAGCTTAGGTGTTTTTTTTAGAGTTAGGTTTTTTATTTTGGGGGCCTGGTTGGGTGGTGGGTTTTACTGTTGGGGGGACTTTGTACTTTTTTTTTACAGGTAAAAGAGCTGTTTAACTTAGGGCAATGCCCTACAAAAGGTCCTTTTAAGGGCTATTGGTAGTTTATTGTAGGTTAGGGGGTATTTTTATTTTGGGGGGACTTTTTTATTTTTATAGGGCTAATAGATTAGGTGTAATTGTTTTTATTTTTGATAATTTAGTTTATTATTTTTTGTAAGCTTAGTGTTTTTTATTTTTCGTAATTTAGTGTTTATTATTTTTTGTAATTTTAGATTTTTAATTTTTTTTTCGTAGTGTTAGGTTTTTTTAATTTGTAATTTAGATTTTTTTAATTGGTAATATTTTTTATTTTATTAGAATAGTTATGTTAGGTTACTTTATAGTTTAATGTTAGGTTTATTTTTTTTTTCACAGGAAAGTTTTTATTTATTTAAATATAGTTATATTGTAATTTTAATTTAATTTAGGGGGTGTTAGGTTTAGGGGTTAATAGTTTAATTTTAGTGTTTTGCGATGTGGGGGGCTGGCGGTTTAGGGGTTAATAGGTTTATTTAGTGGCAGCGATGTGGTGGGCAGGAGGATTAGGGGTTAATAGGTTTATTTAGTAGTGGCAATATGGGAGGCCAGAGGATTAGGGGTTAATAAATTTTTTTAGTGGTGGCGATGTCGGGGAGTGGCGGATTAGGGGTTAATAGCTTTTATTAGTGTCGGCGATGACAGGAATGGCGGATTAGGGGGTAATAACTTTATTTAGGTGTCGGGATGTTGGGGCGGCGGATTTGGGGTGTTTAGATTAGGGGTTTATTTTAGGGTGTTAGGTTTAAACGTAACTTTTTTTTCCCATAGACATCAATGGTGTTGCATTACGGAGATTTTTCATTCCGCACTTATGGTATTAGGTTTTTTTCTAACACTCTCTCCCCATTGACGTCTATCAGCCCTTGGCTTTTGTGTGGTATGGAGCTTAACACCACCATATCGCACGCACAAGGAGGCTTTTCAGTAACTCGTAATCGCAGCGCTATGGAGAATGAAATAACACAACTTTTTTGCTGTTAGTTTTGCACCCTGTTTGGCGCAAAACTTGTAATCTAGGCAAATGTTTCCTAACGTACAAACAGATATTGCACGCAAGCTAGAGATTACCTATATTCACGGTGACATACATAATCACCCTACAGCAGAGATAGTTATTGAAACTCAGTGTGGCTCTGTAAAGTGGCAAGTTGGTTTGGTACAAACATTAGCACACAATTTGATAACTGGGAGGGATTTCCCCATTTTTGGGGGCTATGGGCAATTGCTGGACAATGTACTACTGAGCCAGCAGAACAGCTAATTAATTGATTTCCATTTTCTGATAAACCAGCTAATAACGACATGATTGTAAAATAAGCAGTTAACACCTTTGAAAACACTAGTTATCCTTATTTTGAGGTGAATAATGATTTACTGTATCGTGTTGAAAAGAAAGGAGCAGGGGTTACAAAGCAATTGTTGATTCCGCAATCTTATCAAGACACTGTGTTAAAACTTGCCCATAGCCATATTTTTGGGGGCCACTTAGGGGTGGAAAAGACGAAAGAGAGATTCCTCAGAAGGTTTTACTGGTCTGGTATTTTTGCAGCAATAGTCATTACTGTTTTTCGTGCTCTGAATGTCATCTGACTGCTCAATGTACTGCTTACCGCAATCCCTTAGTGCCTTCACCTGTTTTAGAAGTTCCATTTGAACTTATTGCAATGGATTTTGTGGGGCCATTTGTAAAGTCCGTTAGGGTTCATCTGTATATTTTGGTAATACTAGACTATGCTACCTGTAACCCAGAGGCGATACCCATATAAACGACCTCTGCAAAATCCATTGCTAAAGAGTTAATGCTTATGTTTAGCCGGGTGGGGATACCCAAGGAGATCCTGTCTGATCAGGGTACTCCATTCATGTCATGTTACAAAAGAATTATGTCAACTCCTTAACATTACGCAGTTAAAGACCTCTGTGTACTACCCTCAGACTGATGGTTTGGTTGAAAGATTTAATAAAACTTTAAAAGCTATGTTGCGCAAAGTAATTGACAAAGTTTATAAAAACTCTGATTTTCTTTTGCCATATTTGATGTTTGCAATTAGAGAAGTGCCCCAAGCATCTACAGTTTTTTCACCCTTCGAGTTATTGTATGGTAGATATCCCAGGGGTATATTGGACATAGCTAAGGAGACATAGGAACAGGAGGCTACACCACATTACAGTGTAATTGTCATGTCATTGTATCATATATTCCTCCCCCTTTAAGAATGGGAGGATCCCTTCACACTATTTCCCATAAAGTCAGCCTTTTTCCTCTCCCCTGTGCTTGGTAATTTTCCTGACAAGCTAACTCGCAAGGATTAAATTCTCTCTTACTGAGTCATGGCCACTTGAAATCACAAGGCTGATTTCCTTCCTCGTTTATCCGCTTACCTGAGAATCCTGACCAGGTCAAGGTAGTTACTTCTCATTAAGTGATTCACTTGATCCTATGCTACATATTACTTTTTCAGAATTCCCTTTTAAAGTCCTGCCGTAATCGGCAGCATCTGATCTCCAATCCTCCTTCCGCCAATGAACATCGCATTCAACGCTAACCGTTGACGTCACCAACGAGATCTCCATAAGCAGAAGACCGAAAACCTTGCTTCCAACTACTTGCTAACTCATGGGGGCCTATTTACTAAAGTGCGGACGGACATGATACGATGTAGCATATCATGTCCGCCGCACATCGATAAATGCCAACAGCGTAAGCTCTCAGTTCTGGGGAACTGCTAGTGCAATGCTGCTCCCTGCAGATTCGAGGCCAATTGGCCGCTAGCATGGGGTGTCAATCAGCCCGATCATATAGGATTGGGCGGATTGAAGACCGCAGCCTCAGAGGCAGAGGACAAGGTATGGAGCAGCGGTCTTTACACTACTGCTTCATTCGGAGCTTGATAATTCGGCCCCATAGTCTCCACGGTAAGACTCTATCACAAAATAACATATGTTGACACCAAAAATAACAAGTAAGTGAGTATATTGAACAATCGGTTAGTAGCGTATAGCCACACTGTTGGAGTTTGTTAACTTGGGTTCTAGCTACAGCATGTCTATCATACCTTACAGAAGATAAATGCTGATTTACTGTCATAGTGTTTAAGGCTGCAATGTATACAACTTCCATTGTATACTTGACACTATTACTATGTTACCACCAGTGTATCAATTCAGCTTCTCAGCAACAAACATTTAGAACATCAAATATGTATCAAACTTGGTGATGGAATTAAATTTTGACGTGTTGGTTGCATGTTGTTAACCTGCAGCTGTGGTTCACAAATACCAATTCTGATTACAGACTAAGCACTGTGACAGTAATGGAACATATTTCTCAGATGCTGGAGCTCATGGCAGCTATTATGCCTATAGTTAAGGAATACATGGAAAAGGCCCAATAAGATCAAAAGAAATACTATAATAAGAATCCTAGGGTTCATGTGTTTTAACCTGGAGACAGAGTTCTAGTTTTGGTCCCCACTGTAGAAGACAAATTTTTGGCAACCTGGCAGGGACTCTATGAGGCAATTAAAAGAACAGGTCAAGTCAGTAAGGTAGAAAGAAGAAAGAGCATATTTACAATGTTAATTTATTGAAGCCATGGTAAGAGAGTTTATCAGAGTAAATAGAGAGGTGTTTTCCATCATCCCAGGTAAAACTAATGTTATCAAACATGACATTGTAACAGAACCAGGAAAGAAGATTAATCTTAAAGGGATAGTATAGTCTGAATTACACTTTCATGATTCAGATAGAGGATGCAATTTTAAGCAACTTTCTAATTTACTCCTATTATCACATTTTCTTCGTTCTCTTGGTATCTTTATTTTAAAAAGATGGACTGTAAGTTTAGAAGCCGGCACATTTTTGTTTTAGCACCTGGGTAGCACTTGCTGATTTGTGTCTAAATGTAGCCATCCAATCAGCAAGCGCCACCCAGGCGCTGAACCAAAAATAGGCCGGCTCTTAAGCTTACATTGCTGCTTTTTTAAATACAGATACCAAGAGAACGAAGAAAATTTGATAATAGGAGTCAGTTGGAAAGTTGCTTAAAATTGCATACTCTGAATCCTGAATGTTTAATTTTGACTAGACTATTCCTTTAAGACATATAGGGGCCTATTTATCAAATGCCTTGCGGACCTGATCCGACAATTTTATAATAAAATACACTAGACTGTATTTTGGGGGCATTTGGGGCACAATTATAAATTTGACCAGCGAGCACATGGTAGCAATAACCAGCTACTTGTAATGGCTGATTAATTATTGTGTGCATGCAAACGGGCAAATTCAGCGCTCTACTTGTAATCTAGCCCCTAGTTAATACATTTCTTAAAATGTTCTATAGTATTAATATTTTTTAGCTGCAAAATGTATATTATTTTGTAATAATATTATTACATTTTAGTTTTGAATTGCTAACTGTTTATGTAACCCTGAAATTACAATAATTTGCACATACTGTACATTTCCACATAATCTTCCAACAAATTAACTATACAAAACTGCAACCAAAAATGGACAAATGGGATATACACAGGTAGAAACATTAATGGCAGATCTACGAGCAGCTAAGTGTAATTCAGCTAAGCACTATGCAAAACATACTATATTATAAGAGGAAAAACACCACTGAAAAGAGAATTTATTACCTTAATTTGCCAGATTTTGAATTATTACAATTATTTCTAATTATAGCTGCAGAATACTCTGTCCTGAATGACTATAATTATCACTATTATATTAAACTATAAATGAATACTTCATTCCAAGCTAAAAGCTACTGCATGAGAAAAATAATTCCTTCTCCACACAGGGGTCAAATATACAGTTCTTAGAACATTGTGAACTTATAATATAAACAGTACAATGCCAAATGATCTAACACATTAGCACATTTTCTTAAGTCCTTTTAAATTTACAAATACATAGCCTATAAATATACATAAATAAATATATACACTATAATAAAAAAAATGGTTTTAAGGATACAGCTTATTAATGTAAATATATATGTGGATAGTTGGTAACAGCACAATGTTATGTCTGAATATTTTCTTAAAATAATAACTTCATATGCTGTTTCAATTCCAGATTTGAACTTTATGCAAATTACATGCACCAGTCTTACTCAAACCCTTATTGGTGTATTATAGTAACAAGAAAGTAGGTAAATTAGTACTAATGGTAAGTACCTATAGATGCCAAATATTTTCGTAATCAACAAGCACATGTTAGGGGGGCAATATAGCACTAAAGAGACTCATAGAAAATTGAGTTACAAAGTCTGTAATAAAAAAGAGTGCTTTACTCCTACAATTATATAGGAAAAATTCTCACTGAATAATACAGGAACAATTTTTTAACCATTCATACTTTGGGGCATATTTATCAAGCTCCGTATGGAGACCGCTGCTCTATAACCTGTCCGCCTGCTCTGAGGCAGCGGACAGACATTGCCAGAAATTGACTGACACCCCCTGCTAGCGGCTGATTGGCCGCAAATCTGAAGGGGGTGGCATTGCACCAGCAGTTCACAAGAATTTATCGATGTGCAGCGAACATGATCCGCAATATCAGATCATGTCCGCTCGCACAATGATAATTCGGCCCCTTTATCTTTATTGGTTTAACTATTCAATCATACACGTTTAAAAAAACACTTAAACTCTCTAGATATTAATATTTAGCATAGGTGTGTGAGTAATACCTCTGAGAATCATGTATCTAGATGTGAAACATTGTAATTGGTTTGTATAATACCAAGCAGTCAGATACAAACAATCAACTAGATTACGAGTTTTGCGTTAGAGGCTGTGCGGTGCTAACAAGCAGTTTTGTCTCACCGCTCACGTACCTACAGCTCTGGTATTACAAGTTTTCAGAAACCCATCGTTAAAAGACAAGAAGTGAGCGTTGAGCAAAATTTTGTTCATTACCACACTCCAATACCAGCGCTGCTTAAGTCAGCGGTGAGCTGGTGTAACATGCTCATGCACGATTTCCCCATAGGAATCAACGGGGAGAGCCAGCTGAAAAAAGTCTAACACCTGCAAAAAAGCAGCGTAAAACTCTTTAATGCAGCCCCATTGATTCCTATGGGGAAATAAAAGTTATGTCTACACCTAACACCCTAACATGAACCCCGAGTTTAAACACCCCTAACCTTACACTTATTAACCCCTAATATGCTGCCCCCAACATCGCCGACGCCTGCATTATATTATTAACCCCTAATCTGCCGCTCCGGACACCACCGCATCTACATTATATGTATTAACCCCTAATCTGCTGCCCCCAACATCGCCGACACCTACATACTATTTATTAACCCCTAATCTGCCGCCCCCAACGTCGCCGCCACTATATTAAAGTTATTAACTCCTAAACCTAAGTCTAACCCTTAACCTAACACCCACTAACTTAAATATAATTACAATAAATCTAAATAAATATTCCTATCATTAACTAAATAATTCCTATTTAAAAATAACTAATAGTTACATTGTATCTAGCTTAGGGTTTATTTTTATTTTACAGGCAGAGTTTGTATTTATTTTAACTAGGTAGAATAGTTATTAAATAGTTATTAACTATTTAATAACTACCTAGCTAAAATAAATACTAATTTACCTGTAAAATAAAACCTAACCTAAGTTACAACACCTAACACTACACTATAATAAAATAAATTTACTAAATTAAATACAATTAAATAAATTACATACAATTAGCTAAATTAAATTAGCTACAGCACAAAAAACCCACACTAAATTACAGAAAATAATAAACAAATTACATGATATTTAAACTAATTACACCTAATCTAATAGCCCTATTAAAATAAAAAAGCCCCCTCAAAATAAAAAAAAAAAAACAATAGCCTAAACTAAACTACCAATAGCCCTTAAAAGGGCCTTTTGCGGGGCATTGCCCCAAAGTTATCAGCTCTTTTACCTGTAAAAAAAAAATACAAACAACCCCCCAACAGTAAAACCCACCACCCACACAACCAACCCCCCAAATAAAATACTATCTAAAAAAACTAAGCTCCCCATTGCCCTGAAAAGGGCATTTGGATGGGCATTGCCCTTAAAAGGGCAATTAGCTCTTTTGCCGCCCAAAGTCCCTAACCTAAAAATAAAACCCACCCAATACACCCTTAAAAAAACCTAACACTAACCCCCTGAAGATCGACTTACCGGGAGACGTCTTCATCCAAGCCGGGCCGAAGTCCTCAACGAAGCCGGGAGAAGTCTTCATCCAAGCCGGGCGAAGTGGTCCTCCAGACGGGCAGAAGTCTTCATCCAGACGGCATCTTCTATCTTCATCCATCCGGCGCGGAGCGGGTCCATCTTCAAGACATCCGACGCAGAGCATCCTCTTCTGCCGACAGACTAACGACGAATGAAGGTACCTTTAAGTGACGTCATCCAAGATGGCGTCCCTTAGATTCCGATTGGCTGATAGAATTCTATCAGCCAATCGGAATTAAGGTAGAAAAAATCCTATTGGCTGATGCAATCAGCCAATAGGATTGAAGTTCAATCCTATTGGCTGATCCAATAGGATTGAGCTGGCATTCTATTGAGCTGGCATTCTATTGGCATCAGCCAATAGGATTGGACATCAATCCTATTGGCTGATTGCATCAGCCAATAGGATTTTTTTCTACCTTAATTCCGATTGGCTGATAGAATTCTTTCAGCCAATCGGAATCTAAGGGAAGCCATCTTGGATGACGTCACTTAAAGGTACCTTCATTCGTCGTTAGTCCGTCGGCAGAAGAGGATGCTCCGTGTCGGATGTCTTGAAGATGGACCCGCTCCGCGCCAGATGGCTGAAGATAGAAGATGCCTTGTGGATGAAGAATTCTGCCCGTCTGGAGGACCACTTCACCCAGCTTGGATGAAGACTTCTCCCGGCTTCGTTGAGGACTTCGACCTGGCTTGGAGGAAGATGTCTCCCGGTAAGTCAATCTTCAGGGGGTTAGTTTTTTAAGGGTGTATTGGGTGGGTTTATTTTTAGGTTAGGGATTTTGGGTGGCAAAAGAGCTAACTGCCCTTTTAAGGGCAATGCCCATCCAAATGCCCTTTTCAGGGCAATGGGGAGCTTAGGTTTTTTTTAGATAGTATTTTATTTGGGGGGTTGGTTGTGTGGGTGGTGGGTTTTACTGTTGGGGGGGTTGTTTGTATTTTTTTTTAACAGGTGAAAGAGCTGATTACTTTGGGGCAATGCCCCTCAAAAGGCCCTTTTAAGGGCTATTGGTAGTTTAGTTTAGGCTAGGTTTTTTTTATTTTGGGGGGGCTTTTTTTATTTTAATAGGGCTATTAGATTAGGTGTAATTAGTTTAAATTTCTGTAATTTGTTTATTATTTTCTGTAATTTAGTGGCGGGTTTTTTGTACTTTAGCTAATTTAATTTAATTTGGGTAATTGTATATAATTTATTTAATTATAGTGTAGTGTTAGGTGTTAGTGTAACTTAAGTTAGGTTTTATTTTACAGGTAAATTTGTATTTATTTTAGCTAGGTAGTTATTAAATAGTTAATAACTATTTAATAACTATTCTACCTAGTTAAAATAAATACAAACTTGCCTGTAAAATAAAAATAAATCCTAAACTAGCTACAATGTAACTATTAGTTATATTGTAGCTAGCTTAGGGTTTATTTTACAGGTAAGTATTTAGTTTTAAATAGGAATATTAGTTAATGATAGGAATATTTATTTAGATTTATTTAAATTATATTTAAGTTAGTGGGTGTTAGGTTTAGACTTAGGTTTAGGGGTTAGTAACTTTAATATAGTGGCGGCGACGTTGGGGCGGCAGATTAGGGGTTTATAAACCTTCAAGACTTGTAATACCAGCGAGCGTAAAAAAAACAGCGTTAGGACCTCTTAACGCTGCTTTTTTACCCTAACGCACAACTCGTAATCTAGCCGAATATCTTTTGTAGCCAGCTATTAATAAATTCAGAAATAACGCTGTAATAAAAGGACCTGTTGTTAATATGTGGGATGTCAGATTATGAGATTAAAGCTATCTAGCTAATACTCTATCTGTAATTATAAAGTCCTTGCCTGCACAGTAAACTTTAGCAAAGCTGTTCAGTGTAATAGATTATTATTGGTGTATATATGAGCTTAGAATTTCTTTAGTGCATTTCCAAAAACTTTGATATCATAAGAAGCACAAAACTGAAAAAGATGTTGTGTTAACAACTCTTCCACATTATGTTATGGGTTGCACAGCAAATCTGTTTTTCGCAGTTGTGAAAACACTGCGCGTTATGGCGTTCTCGCATTTGGGGTTGTGCAGGTATTACAAGTTGCAAAAGAACTTATTTATCGTGCGCGTTAACTCAAACAGCCAAATAGCGTGCACGTTCACATATTCTCCCATAGACGTCAATAGAGAAGACAAATAGAAAAGAAAAAAAAAAAAAACACTAAAACCCTAATCTGTTGTGCAAAGCCCATGACGTATCCTCCTCGAAAAGTGTACATGAAAATATGAATATTTCATATTGCGGGAATGTTTTTATAACAGAATATGTTCTATTTATTTCTAAATACATATTTCTCTATATATGTGATGATTTTCTATTTATAGCGAGATATATATATGATTATATACAGTATACTGTATGTCTAGATATCTTGAGATCTATATGCAAATATTTATTTGTAAATCTCTTTGAGATATTGTTTAATGTGCATAGATTGTAATGTGAAATATTTTTTTATTATTTCCATAGTTAAACATATCTCTATACATATAAATTCATGTTTCTCTATGTGTGTGTATGTCAATGTAAAATCCAAGCGTGAGCTTTTTTTTAACACCTGAGATCTCCTATCTTTTAGCCCTTATAACTTGTGTGCAATATATTTTATATTTATTAGACAGTGTTAATATGAGTGTAACTGTACTTTGTAATGAATTTTTGAAGTATTTCGTGAAAAATGGAGTGTAACTGTACTTTGTAATGTATCTTCGAGCGGGGAAAGGATTATTGCATAAAAGGCAATTGCGCGCGCAAAATCACGATTTTTCAAGACTTTTTACGATCTGCGCAATTGAAATTGATTGCATAAAGACCATATCCCGCGCGAAAAACCCATACCGTGCGACTTGTAATCTTGCCCTTTGTGTCTTGTGCCTTATTCTCAAACTAAACTTTAATGTCTCATTTCCTCTCCTCGCCAGTATGTCACCCCATTTTACAAAGAAAGCCATTTTTAGTTTAGAGCTTATGTAGATCATACAAATGCACACCTGGGCCTTGACACTACTGCTATTGATTAGTTTAATGGCCATGTACGCATGGACACATATTTCTCTGTGGTTTCTGAGAGGTTCCTTACCTATGTGTTTATGCCATTTGTAGGGGTTAAACACATAGACTTGCATGGTTGGTAGTGATAAAATTACATAACAAATTAGCATATATAATTTTTGCACTATAGAGGTCTTTAATTTTGTACTTTTGGTACAATTGATACTTCATATTTTGAAATTAAGTTGTACTATAGTTTTGTCCTGTGCTGCCTGAGTGAGTAGAGATATTTAGAGAAGTATTTAATAGTATTTTATACCCATAGTATATTGTTACAAAATTATTATGTGGAACAGGTAAGTAAAATAAACAAGGTATTCATATAATGCAAATAACAAAGTGATGAAAAGATACTTATAACAGCTAAGTTGAAGAAAAATAAGATTTCAGAATGTAAAGTTCCTTTCTTTAGATAACCTTGAAACAACGTTTATGATTAAATGTGTATCATCAGGCCTGTTTTGCTATTTTTTCAGTATAAAAGTATTCAGTAAGGGACAGACAAAAAGTAAATGATTACTTTGTAGGCTTAGTTTTATTCTATATAATGCCTCACTTATGTAAACATTTGTTTTAATTAGTAATCATTTAAAGAAGCAAGATTATGTTGTAATATATGGGAAAAAAAACTTGCCAACATAAGTTATAAAAAATAGTCATTTAAATAGATTTTTTTCTTGCTATATAATTCTTTGGATGATGAAAATGTTTGCATATAGAAAATCATTTGATAGGATATAATAACTAAATACCTCATCTAATGTAACCATTTTAATAAAAAAATATATATATAAATTTATAAAACAAATATTATTAATTGATCAAAATGCTTACTCTGCAGAATTCTTACTTTACAGACACAGATGAGCTTTATGTTTAATAAAAAAAGCCTTCTTTTATATTGGACCCTATGGGGCCGTATTATCAACCTCCGAATGGAGCTTGATGCCCCTGTTTCCACGCGAGCCTTCAGGCTTGCCGAAAACAGCAGTTATGAAGCAGCGGTCTAAAGACTGCTGCTCCATAACTTGTTCATTGAAAAGAAGGAAGAGGGCGACTCCTAGTGCAGATCAATCATTCAAATGGGCACCCACTTGTAGCTACCAATAAAATGGATACTCACATGGCCTAAAGCACACTATAGTGCTAGTGAAGCAGACTGGGTCTATTGTGGTGGCTCAGCGCACATAAACTCATAGGTTGTGGTCTTATTCCAGGAACATCAGTAAGAAACAGGAGACTTCAGTATATAAAAAAATTTTTTCTTTATAATCCAAGAAAGTTCATGTACAATAATAAAAATAAAATACAAAGTGATATAAAATCAGTAAAACACGCTACGCGTTTCTCAGCGCTAACCACGCTGTTTCCTCAGGCAGGTAGTCACTTCAATTTTCTAGACTGCAGAATCCACTACAGCTAAGAGGAGCTGCCCTTGCAATCGTGCACAGTTACTGGGACACTGCAGAGTTTCCAGACTACACACCTAGGCATATCTCTGCCTTCCAAAATTGTGAGTACCATTTCACATTGTTTGTAACATTATCTGATTGTGTATTGGCTACACTAGGAGGCACCCTTTTCTCTTCTTATATCCATAACTTGTTCGCCTGCTCTGAGGCTGCGGACATCAATCCACCCAATCCTATATGATCGGGCTGATTGACACCCCCTGCTAGCGGCCGATTGGCCGTGAATCTGAAGGGGCGGCATTGCACAAACAGTTCACACTGTTTGTTCATTTATCGATGTGCGGCAGACATGATACGCTACATTATATCATGTTCGTCCGCACTTTAATAAATCGGCTCCCAAGGCTCCATTTACCAAGCAGTGATTGTTGCTTTGGAGGCACGCCGATAAGATAAGTCATTTTAAAGTGACAGTCTAGTCAAAATTTAACTTTCATGACTCAGATAGGGCATGCAATTTTAAACAAATTTCTGATTTACTTTTATAATCAAATTTGCTTTGTTCTCTTTGTTGAAATCTAAACCTAGATAAGCTAAAAGGCATTCTGCAGATGTTTATATACAAGGTAATCACAGAGGTAAAAAGTGTATTAATATAAACGTATTGGATGTGCAAAACAGGAGAATGGGTAATAAAGGGATTATCTCTCTTTTTAAACAATAACAATTCTGTCTCTTCAAGTTAATGTAAACAAATAAATGTGTAGGTGCACGAAAATGGATATACAATTCCAGATGTCTTCTGTGACAATGTCTTTTAATAAAAGGAAAATCAAACAATAGTGAACTTCTGTATAGAATTCTAAAATAAGCAGGCAAATGAAATAGTGCTCACAAAGCCCAGAGCTATGACTTAGCTCTTAGTGTAAAAAGCCCATATGAAAACTCTTGAGTAGGTAAGGATTAATAGGACTCCAATATAAAATAAAGGGTATTTATTACCACAATAAAATCACTCAGGTATGACAAATTGGTATTCAGAACAAAACCGCATATTATCAGCAAAAAACGCCAAGGATATCAAGTATTTGCTAAAAGCGGATCAGTGTTCACAACCCTCCCAGTAACAACCACATCTAATACTTTCTCTTCCACCATCACTTCAGCTCTTACTCACATATTCAACCTATCCCTTTCTACCAGTTCATTTCCATCTTCCTTCAAACATGCAAAGGTCACCCCATCCTCAAAAACCTTCCCTCTACCCCAATTCTCCTGCAAACTACCGCCCCATATCACTGCTTCTGCTAGCTTCAAAAGTCCTTGAAAAAACATTTTTTGATTGCGTAACCCACTTCCTGTTCTCTAACTCATTGCTTGACCCCCTGCAATCTGGCTTCCATACCCAACAATCAACGGAGACTGCCCTCACCAAGGTTACTAACGATCTCCTTTCTGCTAAAAACAATGGCTACTACTCTATACTCATCTTACTTGACCTCTCTGATGCCTTTGACACTGTTGACCATCCCCTCCTCCTACTCTCAGCTCTCTTGGGCTCTGTGACACTGCCCTCTCCTAGATTCACTCATATCTCTCTAACAGATCCTTCTCTGTCTCTTTTGCTGGTGACTCCTCTCCATTGCCTCTGTCTGTCGGAGTACCTCAAGGCTCTGTTCTGGGTCCTCTACTCTTCTCTATTTACATTTCTTCACTGACCAAACTTATCAACAGCTATGGCTTTAACTATCACCTCTATGCAGAAGATACCCAGATCTACCTATCCACCCCTTCACTCTCTCCTTCTGTCAATTCTCACATCAGCAACTGCTTATCTGGAATTTCTGCCTGGATGGCCTCTCACCACCTAAAAATTAACATGTCCAAGACCGAGCTACTTCTAATCCCTCCCTCTAATTCTATTCCAGTTTATAAATGTTCTATCACTGTTGGCAGCACCACTATCTCCCCATCACCCAAAGTCCGCTGCCTTGGAGTCACACTTGACTCAAATCTGTCCTTCATTCCCCACATCCAATTGCTCTCTTCATCCTGCCACAACCACCTAAGGAATATCTCCAAAATGTGTCAGTTTCTAAGCGCTGAAACAACTAAACAGCTAATCCACTGGGAATTTCCCGACTTGACTACTGTAATAATCTACTAACTGGTCTCCCTCTCTCCCGCCTCTCCCCCCTTCAATCCATCCTTAAAGCCTCTGCCAGGCTAATCCACCATTCCCGACGCTCTGTATCTGCTGCACCTCTCTGCGAGTCCCTTCACTGGCCCCCTATTCACAGCAGAATTAAATTCAAAATTTTTACCCTGACCTACAAAGCCCTTACCAACGCTCCCCACCCTACCTGTCCTCACTCATCAACAAATATACTCCAAGTTCCAACAATTACCTGCTTCTTGCATCCTCTACCATTACTTCCATTACTTCCTTTCATGCTAGACTACAGGCACCAACCCTCTGGAATGCACTTTCTCAAGCTATCAGACTTCCCCTAACCTTTCCTCCTTTAAACGCTATCTAAAGACCTTCTTGTTCAGGGAAGCTTATAATCCAACTCAGTAACTAATGAATTTCACTTACCTAACAGTTGTCCTCATCTATCTCCTCACTAATATCATTCTTACCTTTGCAGTCCCCACCTCCTGTTTCCCATCCTCCTACCCATCTATATTGTAAGTTCCCACGGGAATAGGGCCCTCAATTCCCCCTGTATTTGTCTGTTAAATGTTGTCTTAAATTGAAATGTCTCACCGTTGTACTTTTATCTTTGTACCCATGGACAGCCCTGCAGAATCCGCTGGTGCTTTATAAATAAAGAAGAAGAAGAATCAATTAACCATCATTACAGCCTTATACTAAACTCACGAATACCTGAACTGTCTATCCCCATTAGTCCACACCACTTTAGATGGAAGCATTTTTCTTGTAACTAGTATCTGTCAAGTGACTTGTTTGTAAATTAACCCTGAATCTGGTAGAACAGAACAATACATCATCAAGTAATTTTGATTTTACTCTCAAACTTGATAAAGCCCATTTACTTATTTAAAAACGTTATACTATTTAACTATTTGGCTCTCTTTTAAATAAACAATGATACATATTAAAGTGTTGATGTTGTACCTTAGAAGTTGAATTTCTAGTTTATGCATTTCAGTATGATCGTTTGAATAGCTAGTGAACCTTCTGAATATATGATCTGTAGAAAGGTAACACTGATGCCAGTGAACAAGGGCTGGGAGAAATCCCAAAACATGTCTGACCAGAACTATGTACTTTTTACTGGAATAATATTTAAGACGTTTAAAGGCGAAGTTAATATGTTGTTCTATTGCAACACAACAAAAATGTCTTGTAATTAATTACAAGGTGTTTACTGTCCCTTTAAAGCTTGAAGGGAAAGATAAGCAAGCAGGCACAAAAATAAATTTGACAGCAGAGCTTGCACTTACAGAAGCAGACAAATTAACAGATACATTAACAAGCTTGGCTGCAGAGCTTGCACTTACAGAAGCAGATGAGTAAACAGACACATTAACAAGCTTGGCTGCAGAGCTTGCACTTACAGAAGCAGATGAATAAACAGATACATTAACAAGCTTGGCTGCAGAGCTTGCACTTACAGAAGCAGATGAGTAAACAGACACATTAACAAGCTTGGCTGCAGAGCTTGCACTTACAGAAGCAGATGAGTAAACAGTGAGCACAATGCTTCCATGCAATGCGAACATGAGGTCGTGTTTGCATAGCACCTAACTTGTAATACCAGCGCACATTTGTGTGCGCTAGTATTACTCAGTGGAGCGCAAATATTGCTTTAGCGAATGCGATATTTTGCACTACACTCGTATCTGAAAATTAATATTTAAAAAATATTTACATCAGAAATCAAGAAGCACAGTGCAGACTGCAGTAAAGTAGTTTCTAATAGGAGAAAGTGGCCACATCTGATCTTAATTTCTTGAACAGAATGTTAACAGTTTTTGTGATGTAAATAATGAAGCCGCAGGGTGCCAAGGTTTTAAATAAAGTCCAATTGCAGACAGCGTTTTCAAAAACTCACTGATCAGACCGCATTTAAAAAATTCACTGTATTTATCACGTTTTCAAAATCTCACTCTTTAACTATAAGAAGATGGCAGCACATAGTTATGGATATTGTCAATCACTATTATTCAAAACACCATTGCACCAATTCTATTGTTTTCCAAAAACCTGTGCAAAAGATGTTGTTCACCATCACAAGACAGAATGCCAAACAATGAAATCACAGTCACAAAGAAGCAAATATTGTTGGAAACAGCCATATAGTGCTCAAGACACATATATGCTCCAATGTCTACCTAGGTATGTTCTTCAACATATCAACGGTGATAAAAGAAGTAAATTGGTTCTTTAAAATAGCATATCATTTTGATTTTTTTATCCCTTTAATAAGGACCTGATATCACAATTTCTCTAAAGAATATTATTTATTTAAAAACTACAAAAACATAAAAATGTATAATTTGCTATAAAAATAAACAGATTTATGGAGATCATCAATTATAGATTGCTAGATGCCTATCTATGAAGTATTTCAAAACAGCCAGACCTATATTATTTGTTATTATGGTCTAAAATGGTTATATAGGCGGGGGCGGAGCTGGCCGCAGCCAAGATGGCTGTGTAACACCGTAGCTCTGCAGGACAGCTCCATAAAAATGCCTAAAACAGTCTCAAATATCTAAACTAACCGGTGTAAAACAGATGGCCAAGATCGCCGTTTTTGCAGAGAGCTACAAACTCTAAACAGTTATGGAGCAGCTCGAAGAGGACCGGTGCTATTGTTAAGCACAACTAATCCCACGGCCGGTGACGCACACGGAACGATCCCGGCGTTCAATATAACTTGGAACACAGACTGAGAACGCAGCCGCGGGACCGGCATCAACAAACCTGGGACCGGTGAGTTAAAACACCCGCATGCAGCCGCAGACCCCTACATGTACCGATAACAGTGCCCTCCTCCCTATTACAAGTAGACAGCACGCCGCCATATTGGCTTACTAGGGCGGGAATTACCTGTAACGGAAAGCAGGACACAGTACCCAGACATTGCAGCTCAGCACTTTCTAATTGAAGGCTACTATAACGCAATTAGATGACATGTAGGAGGAAGTGCATTTAGACCCCTGCATGCATCTCCACAGACAGAGAAGATAGAAAACTGCTTGTCTCACAGTGCCCTCCTGAAACGCAGCACGGACACAGTACATAATACTGCGGTTTGCAAATATACCCCATTTTCCGGTCTAAGGTTTTAAAAGACTCAGTCTGTAACACAATAACACAGCTGGGGAATAGGAGATCTTGCTACAGGGACACCAAAAAGCTCATTACACAAAATAATTTATCGCAGAAGGAAGCTACTGAACTTAAAGTGAAACTGCACCACGTGCAGGGACATTCTGGATGGGAGCCCCTTGATAACTATACCAAATACCTAATATAGACAGGCTCCTAGTTTATAAGAGGCTATTTCTTGGACCATACTCTCCACAAAAAACAGCAGGTTACGCCCCGCTCACTCTGGAGAAAACTATTACGTAACATCCAGCATTTATTAAATGAACTTTACTGCTGCAGTATTTGAATGCACTAGTGGGCTCATACACTAAGCAGATACGCCAATTGCACTGTGGCCCCTGTCTTACAAGCTCAGTAGACACGCAGTTAAAGTCCTGGGACACTGAGGCAACATGAACACCAAGCGTTCAGCTAAACCCCACAAATTATTAAAGACACCAAGCCAAAAAGACTCCCTCGTGGAACAGTTTTTCTCTCCCTCAGGATCAAGGATCTCAACAAGCGACAAGCTCAGAAAATCACTTTCACAAAAGGCGGCCACGCCGCAAAAAAACATGGAAGGGTCAGAAGAAAGCACCTCAGTACCAAATGCTATCCTCTCTACGCTGGCGTCCAAACAGGACATTGCGGATATTATTCGCTCATGCATACGCGAAGAAATAGCTGAAATCAAACAAGATCTTCACTCCATGGGCAATAGAGTAGAGGCGCTAGAAGAATTCTCTGATCACCTGCAGGAAGAAATCAATGTGGTCCAAGATGCCACAAATCACCACACAACAATTATAGCCGACCTACACGATAAAATTGAGGATCTTGAAAATCGAAGTCGCCGGAAAAACCTCAGAATCCGAGGCGTCCCTGAATCTGTGCTACCCAAGGACTTTCCAACTTATCTTCCAGCACTCTTTGCCCATCTAAAGAATATCCCTTCTTCCACAGATATCCCTTGGGTAAGGGCACACAGAGCTCTCAGGCCAAAACCTCCAGATACGGCGCCCCCAAGGGATATAATTATGAAGTTTAAAGACTTTGGGGTGAAGGAAGAGCTGCTGAATCTTTCACGCAAACACCAGCCCGTGAAGTTTCGGGGAACAGTCCTTCAATTTTATCAGGACCTGTCGCAAAGAACACTTCAAAGGAGAAGGGATCTTGCTCCCCTGACGGCACTCCTCCGTCAAAAGAAAATCCTCTACAGGTGGGGATTCCCCTTCCACCTCTATGTCCTACACGGGAATAGGAAGCTGAATTGCAAGTCTCAAGAGGACGTCAACGATTTCTGCTCAGCATTAGAAATAGATCCACCGGAGGGCCTGTCTGTTGAAGACCAGGCAGAGCCCCCCCCAAGAAAAAAACGCTCAGAACAGCTACGGGAGACTGGCAAAAGGTTAATCCCAGGCCTAAACATCAGACTATATCACGTCCTAGAAGCACTTTGCCTCAGTCTGCAACTTAGAGACTGTCTCCTGAATTGGATTATAACAAAGGACATATTGGGGAGCCATCACTTAGACTATGCTCAATACAAATGAACTGTGCTTTGGTAACGTATAACGTTTTCAGTACTTACTTAGGTATTATCATATCACTGCAACCTGAAATGTAATCATAACGTATAGTCACTAGTTTGTTTAAAAGCTACTATTGATATCTTACATAAGCAGAGCCCTCCCCATAATAGCTTTCAGCAGCGCGACGATAACTGAAAAGCGCTGCATTTTTCCTCTTTTTTTTCCCATAGCAATTCTCTGTTAAAAATGTTTAAAAAATATTGCTGAAAATATAACTAATAAGGCTAATTTATTATAGGCAAATGTTAGATTTGAGATTAAGCAATATATGAAGGGAGCTGGTCTACAACCCCCCTTGTTTTCACAAAGTCACATGACCTTACGTATTTTAAGATGTTTTTCATTAAGAACTAATGTATGCTACCTGTTTTTTCTTTGTGTTGTTTTATGCTTTATCATGTTTTTGTTTACGTTTTCAAAGTTCATGCTATGTAATAGAGGACTGGGTGTAGCGAGCTATTCACACTATAGTGCACAAATAATGATTTTAGACTTTAAGGGCATTTTCACATATTGCTCAATAGGCACATCCATACAGATAATCTATGGCTACCAACAATAGAACAATTACATTGATTAGTCAAAATGCCAGGGGACTGAATTCAGCACAGAAACGTTCACTAGCTATGAGAGACCTTCGGAGGAAGGGGGTTAACATTCTTTTCCTACAGGAGACACACTTTCTGAAATCAAAGGAGCCTAAGTACTATGGGGGATATTATACACAACATTTTCATAGCTCATCTGACCATAAGCGCAGCGGAGTTAGCATTCTGATAGGCAGAGACATCTCCTTCACTCCAATTCAAACATACACTGACGCGGAGGGCAGGTACCTATGTGTAACCGGTTTACTATTTGGCACACCGGTGACGTTGGTCAATCTGTATGCACCCAACACCAAGCAACTCCCTTTCTTTAGAAAGACTTTCTCACAGATATTAGATCATACAATAGGAGCACTCTACCTAGGAGGAGACTTCAATATGCCCATTCAACCGCAACTAGACACCACAAACCCCAAACCCACAATATCGCAACACGCACTTAAACAATTATGGAGAATAATGTATGAACAGACCCTATTTGATATATGGAGATTCAAACACCCTGAGAGGAGGGATTATACCTTCTTTTCTTCCCCACATCGTACATACAGTAGAATAGATTATCAGTTCACCAACCAAAAGGGACTGACTAACGTCCTATCGGCGAAACTCTCACACACTGTCTGGTCAGACCACTCTGCAGTGCTCACAAGACTTGATTGGCCATCTGCACCTAAACGCACATTTCAGTGGAAACTAGAGGAAAATCTACTTTTTTTTCCCATAGCAATTCTCTGTTAAAAATGTTTAAAAAATATTGCTGAAAATATAACTAATAAGGCTAATTTATTATAGGCAAATGTTAGATTTGAGATTAAGCAATATATGAAGGGAGCTGGTCTACAACCCCCCTTGTTTTCACAAAGTCACATGACCTTACGTATTTTAAGATGTTTTTCATTAAGAACTAATGTATGCTACCTGTTTTTTCTTTGTGTTGTTTTATGCTTTATCATGTTTTTGTTTACGTTTTCAAAGTTCATGCTATGTAATAGAGGACTGGGTGTAGCGAGCTATTCACACTATAGTGCACAAATAATGATTTTAGACTTTAAGGGCATTTTCACATATTGCTCAATAGGCACATCCATACAGATAATCTATGGCTACCAACAATAGAACAATTACATTGATTAGTCAAAATGCCAGGGGACTGAATTCAGCACAGAAACGTTCACTAGCTATGAGAGACCTTCGGAGGAAGGGGGGTAACATTCTTTTCCTACAGGAGACACACTTTCTGAAATCAAAGGAGCCTAAGTACTATGGGGGATATTATACACAACATTTTCATAGCTCATCTGACCATAAGCGCAGCGGAGTTAGCATTCTGATAGGCAGAGATATCTCCTTCACTCCAATTCAAACATACACTGACGCGGAGGGCAGGTACCTATGTGTAACCGGTTTACTATTTGGCACACCGGTGACGTTGGTCAATCTGTATGCACCCAACACCAAGCAACTCCCTTTCTTTAGAAAGACTTTCTCACAGATATTAGATCATACAATAGGAGCACTCTACCTAGGAGGAGACTTCAATATGCCCATTCAACCGCAACTAGACACCACAAACCCCAAACCCACAATATCGCAACACGCACTTAAACAATTATGGAGAATAATGTATGAACAGACCCTATTTGATATATGGAGATTCAAACACCCTGAGAGGAGGGATTATACCTTCTTTTCTTCCCCACATCGTACATACAGTAGAATAGATTATCAGTTCACCAACCAAAAGGGACTGACTAACGTCCTATCGGCGAAACTCTCACACACTGTCTGGTCAGACCACTCTGCAGTGCTCACAAGACTTGATTGGCCATCTGCACCTAAACGCACATTTCAGTGGAAACTAGAGGAAAATCTACTCAGCTGCGCTGACCTTAATAGCAAAATTGAGAAACTACTCCCAGAATACTTTCAGCTCAATTCCCTCCCTGAAACAGACCCCCTAATAGTATGGGAAGCCCACAAATGTTTTATAAGAGGGGAATTCATCAAGCACCAAGCGTATGTTAAAAAGAAAACGCGATCATTACACAGATCAAACACTGAACTCTTAGCTAAATTAGAATATGAACACAAGAAAAACCCCACATCTTCACAAATTTTAGCAGAGCTAGTACAAGCTAGGAAGATCGTACACGATCAACAGATAACAGAAGCTAACACCTTAGCTCTCAAAGTTAAGCAGAAATTCTATTTCGAGAGTAACAGAGCAGGGAAACTACTTGCACGATCGCTAAAACTTAAAAAACTAAAAACTTTTATTCACGAAGTAAAAACCCCAACGAATAAGAAGGTGCACACTACACCAGAGATTCTCTCCCAATTCTTAGAATATTACTCCAAACTTTATGGTCTCCCGAAAAATAATGGCCTTGCGGACTTACCAAGCTCTACTATTGCATATCTAGCAGACACCTCACTACCTAAATTAACAAAGACACAGGCAGATGAACTAGAAGCCCCCTTCTCAACACTAGAAATCCTCACAGCCCTTAAACAACTACCCACCGGTAAAAGCCCAGGACCAGACGGATTTACCGTCTCGTATTACAAAAAGTATGCACCCATCTTGATGCCACATTTGGGATCCATATTTAACGCTGTGGATCAAAATCATCCGTTTCTCCCCTCAATGTTAGAGGCCCATGTCACAGTCATACCCAAACCAGGAAAATCAACAGACAGCCCTTCTAATTTCCGCCCCATCTCATTGTTGAACGTAGACATAAAACTTTATGCGAAACTTATTGCCACTAGACTCAACAGACTTTTACCCCAATTAATTCACTTAAACCAGGTGGGCTTTGTACCCTATAGGGAAGTGAGGGATAACACCATTAAGGTGCTGAATCTACTCAAATTTACCAAAGCTCATAATATCCCTACAATTTTCCTAGCTGTCGACGCCGAAAAGGCGTTCGACAGACTAGATTGGACGTTCTTGAAACTCACTTTAGCCCGGTTTGGAATAGGCGAGAAACTTATAGAGAAAATCTTCGCCCTCTATCATTCACCAACAGCCCGTATTAAATTAAATGATTCCTTGTCAGATCCCTTCCCTATATCAAATGGAACGAGGCAGGGTTGCCCTCTCTCCCCCTTGCTGTTTGTCATGGCCATGGAGGTTCTAGCCTCTAAAGTTAGAGAAAATATAGACATACAAGGGATTCACACAAATAACACACAATATAAGTTAACACTATATGCCGATGATATCCTTTTCTCACTAACCACCCCTCTTCAGTCCCTTTTGGCACTATTGCCGGAAATAGAGACATATAGTACACACTCCAACTTTAAAATAAATATGTCAAAATCAAAATTCCTGGGCATAGGGACCACAGACCAAGTAATTAATCAGATCACGGCACAATACCACTTCACATATAAAAACACCTCTATAAAATATCTCGGTATACATATATCGAACACCAGAGAATCTCTGTACCAGCTAAATCACTACCACCTCCTAGAATCTGTTAGATCGGATTTAAAAACCTGGCAGGGAAAATGCCTTTCATGGCTGGGTAGGATACAGGCTTTTAAGATGAGTGTGCTGCCCAGATTCCTGTATCTATTTCAGACAATACCCGTTCAGCCCCCACCGCAATATATAACCACCGCACAAGCGATAGTCAATACATTTATCTGGGCTCACAAACACCCCAGAATAGTGAAATCGACACTTTACAGAGACAGAGACAAAGGGGGTCTTGGAGTACCCAATCTCCTATTATATCATCAAGCTGCTCAACTAACCAGAATAATAGATTGGTGTAAAAACGTACGCAATAAAGAGTGGGTGACACTAGAACACGAATTGACAGGCTCGCAGAGCCTGGGGGCCAGATGCTGGACACATAAACAACACAGACAGAACCTCATATTTACCCCCTCGCTGGTGAAAGACACGTTAAATACATGGGACAGTCAGGTTAAGTCCCAAAGACATATATCCACAATCCCCTCACCACTGACTCCCCTTTGCCACAACGATGACTATCCACCACTGAGACACTTGTGGGCAAGAAGTCCCTATTCCATCGCTGCAGGCTTGCCAATATGTGCAGTGACAGACAAAGGAGCTGTCATGACCAAAACATCCCTAATGGAAAAAAATATCACATATTTCAATAGATGGTTTGAATACCTTCAATTAACACACTTCCTTTCCCATCACAAAGATAAGCCCAACCTGACTAGAGACCTTTCCCCCATTGAACAATTATGCTACTCCCCATTGGTAATGAAGGGAACATTATCCAAGATATATAAGATTTTAACAGTAGCGCACTCTAGACACTTACCATCCTACACTAAGACATGGGAGGCAGAGATGGGCATTACGGTCCCCTTAGAAACATGGAATACCATCTTTCAACAAATGGGCAAAGCACCCTCATCAATGGGAATCACTGAAACAAATATGAAATTGTTAGGGAGATGGTACCTATATCCAAGCAGGCTGGCGAGGATGTTTCAACACTCAGATCCCCTTTGTTGGAGAAATTGCGCACAGACGGGCACGTTATTCCACATATGGTGGGAGTGCCCTATACTCCAGACATACTGGCGGGACGTACACGAAGAAATACAGAAAGTCCTCTCACAAAAGATCCCGTTTGATCCCCTAACGCTATTATTCAATAAGCCCCCTAAGATTAAGTGCAAATATAAATCCACATTACTATACATCATGCTTAGCAGCGCAAAACAATTAATCCCAAGACTCTGGAAACAGAGCAGGACTCCGTCTAAACAAGAATGGTCCCAAAATGTTACGCATCTTTTTACCCTTGAAAGACACCATTACATTAACACTGATAGAATGGATTTTTATTGCGCAATGTCCTTATATTGGGAAACATATCTCTATACCGATACAGACAACATATCTATCTAGACACCCCTAACAGAATAATGACACACCAATCAGTCCCCCGCACCGGGCAAATAGTAAGGACTAGAATTTATAGATATACCCCACCTAGACACCCTTAGCCTATTTTCTCTCCACTTCATTACTCACAGGTTGACATCTCATCACATCCTGCTTTTCTATTAGCAATAATACATCGCACTTAGAACTAGATTGCTCAGTAGTAAAAATAGGCTTGCCCGGATCCCCGGGCATCTAATAATAAATAGAACTACACTACCTGTAGTCCCTTGGGAGCACATAGAGAAATAGCCAAGATTGACATAATATATTCCATACACCTAGAAAACACCCGAAAAAGAAACATACACACACCCAGCCTCGTTTATAGATGCTATTTATAGAGAACTGGTTTTACAACAACAATTGTAAAGTTGATTAATAAGTAGCATGGTTAGGTTGTTTTCAAAGTTGATTGTTTTGTTCCTAAAAATAAAGAAGAAAAATACCCACAAGCCTTAACTAGATGGAGAGACTTATATATCCACAGAGGACATGAAACCGGACACTCTAATAATGAGAAAATGGAAAAAATGTTTCCATCTTGAAGCATCTCTAGACTTAATGTGCACCATGTTAATGTTGTTTTTTTTTTATCATTTTTTCTACAGATTGTGAGTCTCTCCTTGCATCTATGTAATGAATATTATATATTTTCAATAAAGCTTGTTTGAAAAAAAAAAAAAATGGTTATATAGATTTCACACCACTTTTCTATACCGTTTTTTTTATATTAGTATTATTCCATTGTAACTTACCCAGCTAAATAGTACCGATACAGTAGTATCCATCTCATTCCAACCTGATTACACACTTTACTTATAAGGAAAAAAGTTAACGGATTCTACAAACATTAATAAAAGAAAAGCTATATAAATTACATGAGAGTTCATCACTGATTAAAACATAAATAAATACATAAAGAAGTTAACATACCAGCCATATAGTTTAGGTAGTTCCAACCTCCATATGCATAAAGACCCTGAAAGAAAGATTCTGCAGTTTGCGTTGCATTTGGCACCTTTGAATTGAATGCATTCTTAAAGTTTGCTGAAGCCTCTTTATTTACTCCTAGCGCAACAAATCCGCCAATAATAATAATGATCAATGCCATCATTTTCAGCACAGTAAATATGTTCTGAACCCATTTGGCCATATTTACACTCTTGGAATTTATGATTCCTAAAATCCACAGAACTATAAGTGCCAATAATTTCTTAAGAAGCTCAGGTGCTGGACATCCAGTGAAAAATGGCTGTGTGGCGTATTCTGCAAATGTCAGTGCCATGCTGCATTAGATACAGGTCGTATAAACAAAGTTAAAGTCCATATAAAAATAAAACCAGGTAAAGATCCTATACCTCTCCTTACATGATAATATTCACCACCCGCATATGGCAAACTAGAGCCCAGCTCTGCATAGCAGAGGGAACCCATCATAGCTAGAAGTCCACTAGCAGCCCATATGCATAAAGAAATACCAATGTTAAGCTGAGAATACTGTAATACTCCCGCGGGGGACACAAATATTCCAGCACCTACAATACAACCGATCAGGAAACAAGTGCCATCAAAAAAGGCTTAGCGTCTTTTCAGAAAAACATTTTCATTTCTTTCCATTGGCTTACTTTCATTTATTGTTTTAGTATCTGTTTTTATCATAGTGGATTTGTATTCTTTGAAATAGCAGCTCAGGTTGTATTAGTATGTATTACTGTCTTTTTATTTTAGAGCAGGTTAACTGCCTTTAAGTTGCCTGCTCGTTAAACAGTGTTTAAAAATGATTCACATATTAAAATATTATAATGTAGGCGATCAGCATCTTGTTGAAAGGGACACTGAAGACAAATTTTTCTTTTGTGATTCAGATAGAGCATGCAATTTTAAGCAACTTTCTAATTTACTCCTTTTATCAAATTTTCTTCATTCTCTTGGTATCTTTATTTGAAATGCAAGAATGTAAGTTTAGATGCCGGCCCATTTTTGGTGAACAACCTGGGTTGTCCTTGCTGATTGGTGGATAAATTCATCCACCAATAAAAAGCGCATCTTGGGGTCAGAAAGTCTCCAAAATTACAATCAGACATCACCTACATCACCACAAATTGTTTGGAAGGGCTTCAAGAAAAAAGCTTCTACTCTCATCCAAAAACAAACTCAAGCATCTTCACTTTGCCAGATACTACAGAAACCTCAAATGGGATTGGGTTGTATGGTCAGATGAAACCAAAATAGAGCTTTTTGGCAATAAACACCAGAGGTGGCTTTGGCACACACATGGCAAGATTACAAGTCATGTGGCAAATCTGGTTTTCGCATTTGCAAAAACACTGCGCTCATAAATGTTTTTGCTCATTTGGGATTGCGAAGGTATTACAAGTTGAGAAAAAACACTTTTTTGCGTGCATGTTAAGCCGAGTAGCCTAAAAAGCCATATCGTGTGTTTGTTCACGTATTTCCCCATAGAAGTCAATGAAAAAGACAAATAGAAAAAAAAAAACAACTAACACTCTGATCTGTAGCACAAAGCCAATGATGTATTCTCCTTCTTGAAAAGTGTACATAAAAATGCGAATATATTTCATATTGCAAGAATGTTTTGTTAACAGAATATGTTCTATTTATTTCTAATGAAATATTTCTCTATATATGTGATCATTTTTTGACAGATATACTATTTATAGCGATATATGTATATGATTATATATATGTCTAGATAACTCTATATGTAAATATATATCTTAGATATTGTTTAATGTGCATAAGATTGTAATTTGAAATATGTTCATTATCTCCTTAATTAAAGGGACATGAAACCCACATTTTTTCTTTCATGATTTAAAAAGAGCATACAATTTTAAACAACTTCCTAATTTACTTCTATTATATAATTTGTTTTATTCTCTTGATATTCTTGGCTGAAAGCATATCTAGATAGGCTCAGTAGCTGCTGATTGGTTCCTGCACATAGAAGCCTTGCGTGATTGGCTCACCCATGTGGATTGCTTTTTCTTCAACTAAGGATATCTAAAAAATGAAGCAAAATAAATAATAGAAGTAAATTGTAATATTGTTTAAATTTGTATTCTCTATCTGAATCATGAAAGAAATTTTTTGGGTTTAGTGTCCCTTTAAACATATCTCTATACATATAAATCTATGTTTCTCAATGTATGTGTATGTATGTCAATGTAAAATCCCTTTGTCTGCTTTTTTTTTCTAACACCCGAGATCTCCTATCTTTGAGCCCTTATATAACATTTGTGTGCAATATATTTTTAAAATAATTATTATTAAACAGTGTTATTATGAATGTAACTGTACTGTACTATGTAATGTATATTGGAGTGTTTCGTGAAACTTTTTTGTTGCTGAAAACTTTTTTGAGACTTGTAATTTCAGGGCAATGAAAATTGCTTGCAAAGAAGACATTGCCCGCAGAAAAGAAATACCGCCCAACTTGTAATCTTGCCCACAGAGAGGTAGCCTTATGGAAAAGTACCTCATGCCAACATTTAAATATGTTGGGGCTGTTTTTCTGCCAGAGGACCTAGACACCTGACTGCCTCCCCCAGAAAGCTTGAAATGGGCCGTGGTTGGATCTTCCAGCAGGACAATGATACAAAATATACATCAAAATTAATTTTAAAAAAATGGCTTACTGATCACAAAATCAAGGTACTGCCATGGCCATTACAGTCCCCTGACTTGAACCCATAAAAAACCTGTGTGTGAACTGAAGAGGTGAGTCCACCAGGATTGACCTCAAATTTTGAAGGATCTCGAGAGATTCTGTATGGAGGAATGTTCTCCGATCCTTTGCTATGTATTCTCCAACCTCATCAGGCACTATAGGAGAAGACTCAGACCTGTTATCTTGGCAAAGGGAGGTAGCACAAAGTATTGACTTAAAGGGCGCCAATTATTGTGCCACACATATATTTAACAATATTTTGTTTTTGTATAAACCTGTGTTGTGTTTGTAATTGTGTGATGTCCATGAGAGCAGAGTATTTTTTTGTATTTTTCAACATAAGATTAAACAATAAAGACAATTTTTCACACCCATCTTTGTTTATATTTACTAAGGGTACCAATATTAGTGGAGGGCGCTATATATACAGTACTGTGTAAAAGTCTTAAGCCACCATTAGATTTGTTGTTTTAGCAATGGTATAATGACCATATATAATTATTCAGTCTCATTATTTAAATACAACCAGGAAATACAGGATATTTGTATGTAGTGTTAAAAAACAGGAAAAAAAATCAGATAAAAACAGCTTCTATAGGCTAAAGTGGCAAGTATTTAGTGTGACCTCCCCTTACACTTGAGCAATAGCAGGAGCCTGGCTCTCGTAAACCTAAATAGAATGGGACCCTAATTAATGTCATTGCTAACACCTGTATTTGTTCTACTATGTCAAGTCAAAATGACTGATGTGAAAAAGGTCAATTACACCAGGTTTGTGCAAAACATGCTTGAGCATTACATATATGTGGTATGAGTTTAATTCATTGGAAGCTTGCTAATAAGACCAACTTTCAAATCACATCATTCCATTCAAAATGCCAAAGATCACAGAATTTAACAGACATAAAATCATACTTTGCAAGGCCACTCTCAAAGGGAAATCAGCAAACAAACTGGATACAAGATGTGGGATTCAAGCTGTTATAAAGAAATTTGAAGAATCAGTAGAGGTCAAGGACAAAAAAGCACTGGAAGGCCAAGAAAACTTTCAAAATCTGATGAGAAGTTTTTCATAGTTTCTTCTCTGAAAGACCGGAAAAGTCCAGCAAGGACCTGGCTCAGCATCTGGCAGCTTCAGCGGGGTGCCAAGTTGACCCTTCTATAGTCTGAAGAAGCTTGATCATGAATGGTCTTTGTGGAAGAGTAGCAGCCAAGAAACCACTTTTTCGGAAAGGGAACAGGGTGAAAAGGCTAAGATATTATAAAGAGCACAAAGATTGGAATGAAAATAAGTGGAAAAGAGTATTATAGAGTGATGAATCCAGGTTTAGCATTTTTGGGTCCAATCGTCAACAATATGTGAGAAGAAGAGTAGGAGAGAGATGGGAGAATGAGTGCCTGTGCCTTTAGTGAAACATGGTAGAGAGTCTGTCCTGGTTTGGGGCTGCATTTCTGCCAGTGGTGTTGGCGATATTGTCCAAATTGATGGAATTATGAATGCTAAAAAGTACAGACAGGTTTTAATTTATCATGCCATTCTTTCTGGAAAGTGCCTGATTTTGAATGGTTTTATTTTTCATCATGATAACGATCCCAAGCACACTGCTAATGCAGTGAAATCATATTTGGAGAGAAAAGCAGCTAATAAAACATTTACAGTCATGCACAGGCCTCCACAGAGTCCAGACCTGCATATTATACAGGCAGTATGGGATCACCTGGACAGAGAAATAAATAAAAGACAACCTAAATCTGAAGAACGGAAAGAAGCTTGGTATAATATACCAGAAGATTACTTCAGGAAACTTCAGGACCGTCTCCCCAAAAGAGTTCAAGATGTGCTAATTGCCAAGGGAGGTCACACTAAATAATGATTTTTGCCTGAAGAAGCCATTTTGTTCTGAAAATTGTGTTTTATACTGTGTGTACATATTTCTTGTATTTTCTATTTGTATTTTAATAAAGAGACCAAAAAATAAATATGCATGGTCATTAAAACATTGCTAAAACAACAAATCTAATGGTGGCCTAAGACTTTTGCACAGTACTGTATATATATATCCTTTTCTGATAGAAGCTGTATACATTGTTTATGATATCATTTATTGCTCATATCCTGCTTTGGAGAAAATCTTTTGGAAGATTCCTGTCATTGGCAACCCATGAAAGGCCAGTCTGCTGGGTGACTTAGAGATTCCAGCCTGCTACACTTGTACCATATAGGGGTGCTCTTATACACGTGAGTGCCATGTGACACCTTAATGTACCCATATCGTATCTTCATCTGGCAATACTAGGTCATGTAGTGCTTCTGTTTTTGTCTACTATCCACAAACAGCTGTGGATATGCTGGAGTACTGAAGAACAGCTACATAGAAAAGCTGATAGTAATGAACCTACTAATTTACCCTGAACACTTGAAAAATGTTAGGTGCTGTGATGTACATATTGGATTGCACCATTGGGAGCCTTTTTTTTGCTTGCATTTTTTACAAAAATACTTAAACCACATTTTCAAACAATGAATGATGAATGTTGTTGTCCTGCATGCAAATGTGGAATCTTGCATGCAGTTTCAATTAATTGTTCCCATTGGGGCTGCAGCATTTTGTACAACCCATATCACTCAATGTGTAAGAATCTTGACACGCAAATAGCAATTGAATGAAAGGAAGACATTTTATGCACTAGAAAGATGACAATATTACTTCTGCCATTTTTGTTTGCACAGTTCTTTAGCTATAACTAAAAATCAGTGCAACTTAGCATGATTCTTAGTTACAGCTAAAGAGTCAGTGCAAATCTTTATTAATCTTGTTCTCAGCCAGTCTCTAATTGTTTCCTGTTTTTATTTCCAGTTTGCTTGCATTCTGTTTGCACGCAGCCTTGTGCATTTTGTGTGTTGTGTTCAAAGTAATTCATGTGCATCCTGCATAACATCAAACAGAAGGCGCCACAATTGTTAACACTCTTGTTAGAAAAGTTCACAAATAACCAGAATTCTCACAAGTTAATCAGCACTTGGAAGTGCAAAATATCTTCTAAGTATGCTGGTTATTTGTGAACTTTCCTAACAAGAGTGTCAACGATAATACACCACTGTGGCACCTTCTTTTTGATGTCATTACAGATTTGTACACCCATTGCCAAATGACTGAATGAAGAAGTATGCAGCTGTGATCTTCAACAGAGGAAGCTCAATTGGACATTGAATTTTAGAACTCTTGTTTCACAAGCTGAGTATTGGCTTGTTCCACATTCTATTACTGTGGATAGGTAAATCATTATTTTTGTGATTACTGATTGTATTTGTATTTTATTAACTTTCAAATGTATAAGCTCCTTTTAATGCAAACAGTTGTTTTCATATTATGTAGATGGTATTCATGTGTGTCCTGCTAGCAGCCAGCCCTGTGTGGGCTTCCCACAGCTATCCCTATGCTTTTCTAAGTAAGCCTCATGGATAATAAAGTGAATGTATTAACATGTTGTATTATGTTTATACAAACTGATTTGTTTCCTACACTCTCTTACCATTCTCACTTTTAATTATAAGTGATGCAGCCATACTTCTCATCTGTTCACTCCTGAGCTCCTGTGTGGATTATTAGTTGCTCTGACATGTGCATTAAACCATTTCAGAAGAACAGTCTTTTGATTTACTGTGCTTCATTGTCATATTTTATAAAAGTATGTGCTGCTTTATTTATTGATTTTGTCCATATGTATCACCTTATGTGAACAATTTAACAAGTTAAAAACATACACACTATAATAAACATGTGGTTCACTTTAAAGTGTTTTCACAGAACTTCACAGATGCAAAATATACATACCTATAGCATTTAAAACACCATTTGATCCAGCAGAATTGCATAATCAACAAATATATAATAAAAAGCTGTGCAATAACGTGCTGTATTTCAAATGAGAGGTAGATTATTTGCTGACAGTTTAAAATCTCTTTCAATTTCTTTGCCCCTGTATCAGGTTACAGCCATTGGCCAATGATAGACTCATATATGTATATACTGTAAATTCAGTCACATGACTGTCACATGGTACCAGGAGCCAACAAATTAAAGGAATCTTTGAAATATGTTAGAAAAAAATCTATTATTCATTTAAAATTTTAAAAAAAAATATTTTTATTATGCACTTTTTGATTATGCAATTCTAATGGTTTTAATGGTTCTTTTAATAATTTTTAAAAAAAGAGCAAACAGCCAAGAAATGTAAAACTGGTTTTCAAGAGGGCAAGGTTGTTGAAACAGAAAATCAAGGGAAAATCTGTTTGAAATTCTCTACATGAAAAGTATTGTTGGGGTTAACTATCGGCTAGATTTGGAGTTTTGTCGGTAACGACCCGAAAAACTAACGCCGGCTTTTTTCTGGCCGCACCATAAAAATAACTCTGGTATTGAGAGTCCACATAAAGGCTGCGTTAGGCTCCAAAAAAGGAGCGTAGAGCATTTTTAACGCAGCTTCAACTCTCGATACCAGAGTTGCTTACGCAAGCGGCCAGCCTCAAAAACGTGCTCGTGCACGATTCTCCCATAGGAAACAATGGGGCTATTTGAGCTGAAAAAAAACCTAACACCTGCAAAAAAGCCGCGTTCAGCTCCTAACGCAGCCCCATTGTTTGCTATGCGGAAACACTTCCTACATCTGCACCTAACACCCTAACATGTACCCCGAGTCTAAACACCCCTAACCTTACACTTATTAACCCCTAATCTGCCGCCCCCGCTATCGCTGACCCCTGCATATTATTATTAACCCCTAATCTGCCACTCCGTAAACCGCCGCTACTTACATTATCCCTATGTACCCCTAATCTGCTGCCCTAACATCGTCGACCCCTATATTATATTTATTAACCCCTAATCTGCCCCCCACAACGTCCCCTCCACCTGCCTACACTTATTAACCCCTAATCTGCCGACCGGACCTGAGCGCTACTATAATAAAGTTATTAACCCCTAATCCGCCTCACTAACCCTATAATAAATAGTATTAACCCCTAATCTGCCCTCCCTAACATCGCCGACACCTAACTTCAATTATTAACCCCTAATCTGCCGACTGGAGCTCACCGCTATTCTAATAAATGTATTAACCCCTAAAGCTAAGTCTAACCCTAACACTAACACCCCCCTAAGTTAAATATAATTTACATCTAACGAAATTAATTATCTCTTATTAAATAAATTATTCCTATTTAAAGCTAAATACTTACCTGTAAAATAAATCCTAATATAGCTACAATATAAATTATAATTATATTATAGCTATTTTAGGATTAATATTTATTTTACAGGCAACTTTGTAATTATTTTAACCAGGTACAATAGCTATTAAATAGTTAAGAACTATTTAATAGCTAAAATAGTTAAAATAATTACAAAATTACCTGTAAAATAAATCCTAACCTAAGTTACAATTAAACCTAACACTACACTATCAATAAATTAATTAAATAAACTACCTACAATTACCTACAATTAACCTAACACTACACTATCAATAAATTAATTAAATACAATTCCTACAAATAACTACAATGAAATAAACTAACTAAAGTACAAAAAATAAAAAAGAACTAAGTTACAAAAAATAAAAAAATATTTACAAACATAAGAAAAATATTACAACAATTTTAAACTAATTACACCTACTCTAAGCCCCCTAATAAAATAACAAAGACCCCCAAAATAAAAAATGCCCTACCCTATTCTAAATTACTACAGTTCAAAGCTCTTTTACCTTACCAGCCCTGAACAGGGCCCTTTGCGGGGCATGCCCCAAAGAATTCAGCTCTTTTGCCTGTAAAAAAATAAACATACAATACCCCCCCCAACATTACAACCCACCACCCACATACCCCTAATCTAACCCAAACCCCCCTTAAATAAACCTAACACTAAGCCCCTGAAGATCTTCCTACCTTATCTTCAATCAGCCAATCAGATTGAGCTCGCATTCTATTGGCTGTTCCGATCAGCCAATAGAATGCAAGCTCAATCTGATTGGGTGATTGGATCAGCCAATCGGATTGAACTTGATTCTGATTGGCTGATTCCATCAGCCAATCAGAATATTCCTACCTTAATTCCGATTGGCTGATAGAATCCTATCAGCCAATCGGAATTCGAGGGACGCCATCTTGGATGACGTCCCTTAAAGGAACCGTCATTCGGCTAGTAGGCGTCGGGAGAAGAGGATGTTCCGCGTCGGAGGTCTGCAAGATGGATCCGGAAGAAAGAATATTGAAGATGCCGTTGATAGAAGACTTCATCCGGATCATGGACCTCTTCAGCTCCCGCTTGGATGAAGACTTCATCCGGATCATGGACCTCTTCAGCTCCCGCTTGGATGAAGACTTCAAGCCGGATCATGGACCTCTTCAGCCCCCCGCTTGGGCTTGGATCAGGACATCGGAGGAGCTCTTCATGACGGATCGGTGAACCTGGTATGGTGAAGATAAGGTAGGAAGATCTTCAGGGGCTTAGTGTTAGGTTTATTTAAGGGAAGTTTGGGTTAGATTAGGGGTATGTGGGTGGTGGGTTGTAATGTTGGGGGGGGGGGGTATTGTATGTTTATTTTTTTACAGGCAAAAGAGCTGAATTCTTTGGGGAATGCCCCGCAAAGGGCCCTGTTCAGGGCTGGTAAGGTAAAAGAGCTTTGAACTGTAGTAATTTAGAATAGGGTAGGGCATTTTTTATTTTGGGGGTCTTTGTTATTTTATTAGGGGGCTTAGAGTAGGTGTAATTAGTTTAAAATTGTTGTAATATTTTTCTTATGTTTGTAAATATTTTTTTATTTTTTGTAACTTAGTTCTTTTTTATTTTTTGTACTTTAGTTAGTTTATTTCATTGTAGTTATTTGTAGGAATTGTATTTAATTAATGTATTGATAGTGTAGTGTTAGGTTAATTGTAGGTAATTGTAGGTAGTTTATTTAATTAATTTATTGATAGTGTAGTGTTAGGTTTAACTGTAACTTAGGTTAGGATTTATTTTACAGGTAATTTTGTAATTATTTTAACTATTTTAGCTATTAAATAGTTCTTAACTATTTAATAGCTATTGTACCTGGTTAAAATAAATACAAAGTTACCTGTAAAATAAATATTAATCCTAAAATAGCTATAATATAATTATAATTTATATTGTAGCTATATTAGGATTTATTTTACAGGTAAGTATTTAGCTTTAAATAGGAATAATTTATTTAATAAGAGTTAATTAATTTCGTTAGATTTAAATTATATTTAACTTAGGGGGGTGTTAGTGTTAGGGTTAGACTTAGCTTTAGGGGTTAATACATTTATTAGAATAGCGGTGAGCTCCAGTCGGCAGATTAGGGGTTAATGTTTGAAGTTAGGTGTCGGCGATGTTAGGGAGGGCAGATTAGGGGTTAATACTATTTATTATAGGGTTAGTGAGGCGGATTAGGGGTTAATAACTTTATAATAATAGCGGTGCGGTCCGGTCGGCAGATTAGGGGTTAATAAGTGTAGGCAGGTGAAGGCGACGTTGAGGGGGGCAGATTAGGGGTTAATAAATATAATATAGGGGTCGGCGGTGTTAGGGGCAGCAGATTAGGGGTACATAAGTATAAAGTAGGTGGCGGCGCTTTGCGGTCGGCAGATTAGGGGTTAATTATTGTAGGTAGCTGGCTGCGACGTTGTGGGGGGCAGGTTAGGGGTTAATAAATATAATATAGGGGTCGGCGGTGTTAGGGGCAGCAGATTAGGGGTACATAAGTATAACGCAGGTGGCGGTCGGCAGATTAGGGGTTAAAAAATTTTAATAGAGTGGCGGCGATGTGGGGGGACCTCGGTTTAGGGGTACATAGGTAGTTTATGGGTGTTAGTGTACTTTAGAGCACAGTAGTTAAGAGCTTTATAAACCGGCGTTAGCCCAGAAAGCTCTTAACTACTGACTTTTTTCCTGCGGCTGGAGTTTTGTCGTTAGATGTCTAACGCTCACTTCAGACACGACTCTAAATACCGGAGTTAGAAAGATCCCATTGAAAAGATAGGATACGCAATTTACGTAAGGGGATCTGCGGTATGGAAAAGTAGCGGCTGAAAAGTGAGCGTTAGACCCTATTTTGAGTGACTCCAAATACCGGAGGTAGCCTAAAACCAGTGTTAGGAGCCTCTAACGCTGGTTTTCACGGCTAACGCCAAACTCCAAATCTAGGCCTAAGTGAATCGACTCAAAAACTATGTAACCGTATGAATTAGAATGGACCAAAATATAAAAATCATATGAAAGGCAGTTCACCCAGTTCTTCTAATAGATTGAAGTAGACTGTACAGCTTGTTTATTATGCAAATGGAATAAGTGAAATTACATCCTAATTAATTAATTACAAGATAAAAAGTATATCTTAATTACAATACAGCTCAACTCATGCAGTTAGGCCCTAGATTGTAAACTCATTATAATTGTGTTATTTATGGCTTAACTCATAAGTGACAGCATATAAATAATAGCAGTTATCATTACCCAATTTAATGGTATTCTATTTATCAACCACAGAAGTATGAAAGGCTGAGTTGGTCCTGTTGGGATTACAATCTGTGACCCTAAAATTTGAACATGTACTGCTGTGGGCTAATCTCATACGATCGGGTTGATTGACACCCTTGGCCGCAAATCTGCAGGGGGCGGCATTGCACAAGCAGTTCACCAGAACTGCTTGTGGAATGATTAAGGCTGACAGCTTATGCTTATAACTACAATATTTAGCCTACTGAACCGATGTGATCATGACAGACTTAGTTTAACAAAATACATTTTTTTATTATTAGTATATGGTTTTAATACAGATATATTGCTGTAAAATCAATTAGCACATGATCATTAGGTGAAAAGGCAGAATATATTGCTTTGTATTTTCAACCTATACAGTGTGCTTGAGCAAAAACATGATAGTTTTAAATATGCATGGTCATTAGCAAAATAACGAATGCTGACAATGACCAAGCTTTTGAGTTCAAAAATGTATAATACAGCAGTAATGCTATTTCTTTAAACAATATTTTATATATATATATATATATATATATATATAAAGGTAACAAGAACTTGCACTCACTGGTCTTTTCTTCAAAAACACACTTTTTTAATGTTATATATATATATATATATATATATATATATATATATATATATATATATATATATATATATAATAAATGTGAAATACAAATGGATTCTATCGATTGTTGATTTTAATTGAGTTGTCTGCTATCATTTTTCTTGGATAGTAATAATCATAACCATCCCCAGGCAGTATTTGGGTTTAATTTCCCTGGGGGAATCTAAGGGTAAATTCAATATTGTCTGATGTCATCTGGTCTGACAAAACAATATCAAAATGTTAGAAGGGATTTGGCCAAGGACAAAAACAGGATATGGTAAAGATTTTAATGCAGGAAAATTTAAAAAAAATCATTTGCAAGTGTGGCCAGTAACACAACATTAAAATTGTTTGTGAAGATATGCATCAGAAGTTAATAATTGCACAGTAAAAGATCTGTATACACAGTAAGACCAAGATCAAATTTTTTCCTGCCTATCAATATTTAATCTGCATCTCAAAAATAATTAACACAATCTGGCAGTTCACAAAGTTGTCTAATTTTCTTTTTGTGCTACTCTACAGCTGAAGAGGGTTTTTTGCCGCCGCAAAAGCTTCAAATCTATACATGTAACACATTTCAAATTTAGCTCAATTATGGCATTCAGCTTGTCCTATGTGGATGGTAAAGGGTTAAACTTTTGTGTCAGACACTCCTAGATGCAAATTGTTTAACATGTCCTTTACGACTGGTATGTGAAACACATTTAAAACATGTAAAACATACACATATTCAATAAAATCATGTGAATAATTAAGAATTATGTTCACTCATATATTACATATTAAAAGTACTCAAAAATATGAACATTTAGGTCTAGATTACGAGTGGCACGTTAACAGCTACGTGCGAGCGAAAAGGGGTTTATCGTGGGTGTTTGCACATGTGAAGTTTTCCACTCGTATTACAAGTTTAAAGTAAACACATTGCTTGATCATAATTGAAGTTAACACGCGTCGGGTTAGCGAAACCTCAGAGCTCTGGTTAACGGTTTTGCAAAACTAAAAATTGTCATCAAAAATACATTACAAAGTACACTTACACTCATAATATCACTGTTTATAAAAATTATACAAAAAATTTGCACAAAAAAAAAGTTTTAAGGGCTTAAACATATGGGGCGCGATCCGATATCGATCGCAGTTTGCGGCGCAAGCGAGGGAACCGGCGTCGCCCGCAGTTTCAGCTCGCAACTCGAGCCATCCCATATAGGTCGCCGTCAGATGCTAACGTGCGGTAAGTCTCACAAACCAGCGATGTCCAGAAATCTGCGTAAGTACAAATTTCTGGCGTCGCCAGTGACTTGCGGCACGTTAGAAACTGCCGGCGCCTATAAAACCTGACTAAAGTTTAAAACACCCGCACTGTCTAACACGCCTCCCTAACATAGCCCGCACTGTCTAACACGCCTCCCTAACATAGCCCGCACTGTCTAACCCTCTATCCGCTATCCCCCCTCACTAGCCTAACAATAAAAAAGCTATTAACCCCTAAACCGCCGCTCCTTTACCCCGCCGCAACCTAATAAAGTTATTAACCCCTAAACCGCCGCTCCCGTACCCCGCCGCCAGCTATATTATATCTATAACCCCCTAAAGTGAGCCCCTAACACCGCCGCCATCTATATAAAAATTATTAACCCCTAATGTAAGCCCCTTACACCGCCGCCATCTCTATTAAAATGATTAACCCCTAATTTAATCTACCTACCCCGCCGCCAGCTATATTATCTATATTAACCCTAAGTATATTATAGTTAATATAGGTATTACATTATATATATTAACTATATTAACCCTAATTATATTAGGGTTAATATAGTTAATATAGTTACTATAGTATTTATATTAACTATATTAACTCTATCTAACCCTAACTAAATTTATATTAAATTAATCTAATTCATTTATAAACTAAAATATTCCTATTTAAATCTAAATACTTACCTATAAAATAAACCCTAAGATAGCTACAATATAATTAATAATTACATTGTAGCTATGTTAGGGTTAATATTTATTTTACAGGTAAATTGTTAATTATTTTAACTAGGTATAATAGATATTAAATAGTTATTAACTATTTAATATCTACCTAGTTAAAATAATTACCCAATTACCTGTAAAATAAATCCTAACCTAAGTTACAAATACACCTACACTATCAATAAATTTAATAAACTACAAACATCTATCTAAAAATACAATTAAATTAACTAAACTAAATTACAAAAAAAAACAAACACTAAATTACAAAAAATAAAAAAAAGATTACAAGATATTTAAGCTAATTACACCTATTCTAAGCCCCCTAATAAAATAATAAACCCCCAAAATAAAAAAAATTCCCTGCCCTATTCTAAATTCAACAAATTTCAAAGCTCTTTACCTTACCAGCCCTTAAAAGGGCCTTTTGTGGGGCATGCCCCAAAGAATTCAGCTCTTTTGCATACAACAAATACAATACCCCCCCCCCATTACAACCCACCACCCACATACCCCTATTCTAAACCCACCCAAACCCCCCTTAAAAAAGCCTAACACTACCCCCCTGAAGATCTCCCTACCTTTTCTTCACCACACCGGGCGAACTCCTGATCCGATCCGGGCGATGTCTTCGTCCAAGCGGCAAAGAAGAATTCTTCCTCCGGCGATGTCATCCTCCAAGCGGCAAAGAAGAATTCTTCCTCCGGCGATGTCATCCTCCAAGCGGCAAAGAAGAATTCTTCCTCCGGCGACGTCTTCCTCCAAGCGGCAGCAAAGTCTTCATTCTTCCGGCGGCATCTTCAATCTTCTTTCTTCGCTCCGCCGCCGCGGAGCATCCATCCCGGCCGACTGCTGAACTTGGAATGAGGTACCTTTAAATGACGTCATCCAAGATGGCGTCCGCCGAATTCCGATTGGCTGATAGGATTCTATCAGCCAATCGGAATTAAGTTAAAAAAATCTGATTGGCTGATTGAATCAGCCAATCAGATTCAAGTTCAATCCGATTGGCTGATCCAATCAGCCAATCAGATTGAGCTCGCATTCTATTGGCTGTTCCGATCAGCCAATAGAATGCGAGCTCAATCTGATTGGCTGATTGGATCAGCCAATCGGATTGAACTTGAATCTGATTGGCTGATTCAATCAGCCAATCAGATTTTTTTAACTTAATTCCGATTGGCTGATAGAATCCTATCAGCCAATCGGAATTCGGCGGACGCCATCTTGGATGACGTCATTTAAAGGTACCTCATTCCAAGTTCAGCAGTCGGCCGGGATGGATGCTCCGCGGCGGCGGAGCGAAGAAAGAAGATTGAAGATGCCGCCGGAAGAATGAAGACTTTGCTGCCGCTTGGAGGAAGACGTCGCCGGAGGAAGAATTCTTCTTTGCCGCTTGGAGGATGACATCGCCGGAGGAAGAATTCTTCTTTGCCGCTTGGAGGAAGACATCGCCCGGATCGGATCAGGAGTTCGGCCCAGTGTGGTGAAGACAAGGTAGGGAGATCTTCAGGGGGGTAGTGTTAGGCTTTTTTAAGGGGGGTTTGGGTGGGTTTAGAATAGGGGTATGTGGGTGGTGGGTTGTAATGGGGGGGGGGGTATTGTATTTGTTGTATGCAAAAGAGCTGAATTCTTTGGGGCATGCCCCACAAAAGGCCCTTTTAAGGGCTGGTAAGGTAAAGAGCTTTAAAATTTGTTGAATTTAGAATAGGGCAGGGAATTTTTTTTATTTTGGGGGTTTATTATTTTATTAGGGGGCTTAGAATAGGTGTAATTAGCTTAAATATCTTGTAATCTTTTTTTTATTTTTTGTAATTTAGTGTTTTTTTTTTTTTGTAATTTAGTTTAGTTAATTTAATTGTATTTTTAGATAGATGTTTGTAGTTTATTAAATTTATTGATAGTGTAGGTGTATTTGTAACTTAGGTTAGGATTTATTTTACAGGTAATTGGGTAATTATTTTAACTAGGTAGATATTAAATAGTTAATAACTATTTAATATCTATTATACCTAGTTAAAATAATTAACAATTTACCTGTAAAATAAATATTAACCCTAACATAGCTACAATGTAATTATTAATTATATTGTAGCTATCTTAGGGTTTATTTTATAGGTAAGTATTTAGATTTAAATAGGAATATTTTAGTTTATAAATGAATTAGATTAATTTAATATAAATTTAGTTAGGGTTAGATAGAGTTAATATAGTTAATATAAATACTATAGTAACTATATTAACTATATTAACCCTAATATAATTAGGGTTAATATAGTTAATATATATAATGTAATACCTATATTAACTATAATATACTTAGGGTTAATATAGATAATATAGCTGGCGGCGGGGTAAGTAGATTAAATTAGGGGTTAATCATTTTAATAGAGATGGCGGCGGTGTAAGGGGCTTACATTAGGGGTTAATAATTTTTATATAGGTGGCGGCGGTGTAAGGGGTTCTAATTAGGGGATAGATAAGGTAGATGGCGGCGGTTTTAGAGGCTCACAGTAGGGGGTTAGTTTATGTAGATGGCGGCGGGGTCCGGGAGCAGCGGTTTAGGGGGTAATAACTTTATTAGGGATTTCGGGGGGGGATCGCGGTTGACAGGGAGATAGACATTGCGCATGCGTTAGGTGTTAGGTTTATTTTAGCAGATCGCGGTTGACAGGGAGATAGACATTGCGCATGCGTTAGGTGTTAGGTTTATTTTCTAGTTAGTTTAGGGAGTTACGGGGCTCCAATAGTCAGCGTAAGGCTTCTTACGGCTGCTTTTTGTGGCGAGGTGAAAATGGAGTAAGTTTTCTCCATTTTCGCCACGTAAGTCCTTACGCTGCATATTGGATACCAAACTGCGCGGGTTTGGTATACCTGCCTATGGCCCAAAAAACTGCGGGCGACGGCAGAAATATACGGGCGTAACTTCTAGGTTACGCCGTATATGTGATACCAAACCCGCGCAAATATTGGCGTCGCCGGCTTTTGCGGGCGACGATTTATATCGGATCGACCCCATGAGGTCTAAGGTGTTAGAAAAAAAGCAGGCAAAAGGCTTTAACATAGAGATACATACATATACATGTCTAAATATTTATGTATGTATATATATATATATATATATATATGTCTATATGTGTGTACATATATATTTACTAAAGTGCTATACTGGGCATTTACTATAAATATTTCGCTAAGTTCTGCACATAGCAATAAATGTTCTAAGTATTTATAAATAGATATTCCTATACATCTCTGTATATATCTTTACCTATGTATAATATATATATATATATATATATATATATATATATATATATATATATATAGGTATAAATATATATATTTGTGGAAAAAAGCATGACATATATATAGAAATATGAATTTATAAATATATAGAACAGATTCTGCTATGAGAAGAACATTGGAATATGAAATATTCATATTTTCATGTCTGGTTAGCGCATTTGAGAATATGCGATCGGGTTTGTGTGTGATTTTGCTCCATTGGCTTCTATGGATGAATAAGTTATTGTGCGTGATATTTTAAGTTCTGCTTTTTACGCTCATCAGTTATTTTGCAAACGATAACTTTTTACTTTGGACTTGAAATACAAGTGCAACCTGACGCCCACAAAAAACTTACTTCTAGCAAAGTTAAGTCTCGAGCGGGACAGTTAAATAGCACTCCATTTGTAAACTGTCCCTTAATATATTAAATATTGAAATATTAAATATTAACCTCTTGAGTGCTAACAACGGCTCTGAGCCGTCGCAGAGTTTCCCACTCTGGTGCTAACGACGGCTCAGAGCTGTCGCTAGCACTCTCCCACCTTAAAGGAGATCGGGGGCTCCCACCTGCTCCTACCCCGACGATCGGGCCTGCACAGTGACAGGCATCGCCGGGGCTTCACGTTATGCACAGTGACGTCACGCGCAATGATATGATGACGTCACAGCGCAACTTTATTTATACTTAACAATGTTAAGTATAGGAGCAGGGGGAATGCTACTTAGAAGCCTGTATCTCAGGCATCTAAGCAGCTACAGACCCCCAAGACCCACCATTGGAAAGGTAATCACCTAACCTTTCTAACAGTGTAAGTCTTGGGGATCTGAAAAAAAAAGTTTTTTTTGTTGTCTTTTTAAATAAAAAGATTTAAAAAAAATTAAGAAAGCTTAGCACCCAGGTGGGAAAGTACTTAGCACTCAATAATTCTTAATTGTATAAATAGATTGTTTAGTCAATACATTTTCCTTCATGGCTTTCAACATAGGAGTCAGAAGCAGAGGTAAACTATATAGATATAGTACGTTTTAAAATATGTATGTCACTGTAAAGGTTGCAAGTGCTAAACTAGTTTTTACAGGACCTTGTTAGAGATGCTAAGCAACATACCCTGAGACACTCATTTTGTCTCTAAACGTTACCATGTTGGTGAACTTTAAAAGTAGTTTAATACTAAACACCTGATGAAATTGTCTTGCAGGTGTAAAATTAAAAAAAAGGAAAGTATCTAAAACAGATACAAAACGGAAGTAGATATCACTTCATACCAGACAAAAATTTTAATGCTTTATGTCTAAAAGTTAAAGGGACAGACAAGTCAAAATTAAACTTTCATGTTTCAGATAGGGCATGTAAGTTTAAACAACTTTCCAATTTATTTTTATCATCAATTTTGCTTTGTTCTCTTGGTATTCTTTGTTGAAAGCGAAATCTAGGTAAGCTCATAAACTGATTTCTAAGTTATTAAAGGATGCCTCTTATCTCTGTGCATTTTGACCATTTTTCACCGTTAGACACTGCTTGTTTACGTGTGCCATATAGCTAACCTTGTGCTCACTCCCGTGGAGTTATTAATGAGTCAGCACGTATTGGCTAAAAAGCATGTCTGTCAAAAGAACTGAGCTAAGGGGGCAGTGTTCAGAGGCTTAGATACAAGGTACTCACATAGGTAAAACGTATACATTAATATATGTTGGTTATGCAAAACTGGGGAATGGGTAATAAAGGGATTAATACATAAATAAATTATGAATATGCATTGCAATTGTTTTTTCACTCTGCATAATTAAAGATTTAATGAGATTTACATTCTGAACTTAATGTCTCTTTAAATGTTGGTACTTTTCTTTATAGACTTTGTAAGAATTAATTTTTTTATGCTAAGTTACAAGACAATGTCATCATCTTGCTATCCAAAGTGTGGCACTAAAATGGTTAATTGCGACTTGTACCTAGAAGGCAGTAGTGGAGCAGAAGTAGTAGCACTTTCTCATGCAAAACATTAGTGATTGTGTTACCTTAGAAGGAACCTTATAAATATATTTCTAAACATTACATAAGCAATAATATTAGAGATAGAATCCCATGTGACATCACCTGACATAGCCAACAGCATCATACACAATTTAGAATTGCACTGTTGTTGCCAATTTTAAAGGTGCTAGAAGCATCTGTCTGAATCATTAAACGTTTGACTTTCACGTCCCTTTAAGGTGGCTGTTTTTCAGATTATATTTACACAATTAGATTTAGCATGGTTTACACTTGTCTGCTTTTCCACTGACTCAACATTCATCAGATGATCTATTTTATGAAGGTTTTCCTCTTATAACTTTGTTGAAGAGGTCTTCCTATTTTACATGTATGATGCCTAATAGCTATAAAGGAAACTATTCACAGCTGCTCCAAAGCTATAATAGCATCCATCTTGTTCCTGACCTATGTCTAGTTTACCATATTAAAGAGAAGGGACATGAAACCCAAATGTTTATTTTGTGATTCAGGTACAGCATACACTTTTAAACAATTTTCCATTTTACTTCTATTATCAGATTTGCTCAATTCCCCTTGGTATCCGTTGTTGAAGGATGAACAATGCAATACTTGGAATTAGTTTAACACACTGAGTGAGCCAATGACAAGAAGTATATATATATTCAGCCATCAATCAGCAGCTAGCTTTGCCCAAATGGATTTAGATTTACGTCATGCAGTACATAACCCATCTAAACCCATATCGGATATCTATGTCCATGATGCTGGAAGCCCAAGCAGTCTCGGTTGTCAAGTGACAATCAAGACATGCTGTTTGTGGGCTTCCAGCATCTGCATTCATATGGTTACGAAGCACAATTAGTGAAGCCAGATTTTCAGATTGTTACAGACAGTGGCACTGTCTGTAAAGATCTTTCATTGGTGCCAGTGGGAGGGAAAGCGGGAGGCGGGTGAGCAGCCCAGCAGTGGAGGGGAGCAAAGGGCAGTATCCTACACTACGGAAAACAAGTTTGGAAGGGAGACGGAAGGATGGGTCTTTACACTACAAAAAACGGGGTGGGGCTACATAAAAATTGCAGGAAAGGGGGAAGGGTAGGGGACCCCTACACTACAAAAAATACATATCAATCAATACAAAAATAAAATAAAGAAATAAAAACTGGGTACTGGCAGTCGCAGACAGCTGTCAGTACCTAAGATGGCTGCTACTAGTGAGAGGGTTAGAGAGCTGTTTGGGAGGGATCAGGGAGGTGGTAGGGTTGAAAAGGGATTCCTACAATGCAGAGTTGTTTTAATATTTTTTAAAAAGCCCTAAATTAGTGCTTATTTGTTGGCACTAAAGCCCTAAATTAGCAATTATTTGTTGGCACTCTACAAATAATCGATAATAAAAAATTGCATACTTGCAGACTGTCTGCCGCCAGTACCTAGGATGGTGGTGAGTAGTGTAGGGGAAGGGGAGAGCTGGTTGGATGGGATCAGGGAGGTGTCAGGTGGGAGGGTAATTCCAACATTACAGGAAAAGTGGTGGGTATATGGTGCGCAAATCTGCCCCTTGCAATACACACTAACCTGCTCCCATAAAGCAGATAGTTCAAGAACTGGTACAAAGAAAAAGAGAGGTGTGTGTATGCGCTAAACAGCTCTGGGGATGAAGGATATTCTATAAATATATAATAGTATATTTAGAGATATGAATTATAAAGATATATATTATGAAAACACTTTGTGTGGCATAAAATTATAGTGTAGGTGTTAAAAAGTATACATGTGCAACTGGTATAAATCAAATGTCAAAGCGACTAAAATAAAACAAATATCAAAGCAATATATATATCAAAATAAAATTTATTTATATTATTTAAAATAACAATGAAATATTGTCTACTAATACTTTGATAATATGACCGGTCATATATAGTTACAAACACTATGCTAAAACATATAAAATAAACTAAAAATAGCTGACTGTTGGTGCAGCTCGGTCTAAATTTATATTAGGATATTAGCCCTATATAAAAGAGTAAATCCACCTATGGAATCTTAGCTTATATAGCAGTGGAAGGTCCGTTTGGAAAAGAGGTAGATATCAAACTTTCTACCTAGGGATGAAGTATTGTTATGGCTCCGTTATAGGAGTGAACGGGTGTTAGAACCCCGTATGAAGATATAGGTAGTCACGTTATTGGCAATTTCTGTGTAAAATAAGTTGATACCTTCTTTTAAGAATAACCCACTGACAACCACGCTGCAGGGCCGCTACACCTCTATGGTGCCTACCTGCTCTTTTCTCGAGCTGAATCCTCCGTCAAGGTACGGCACAGGTGTCCGGCGCGGCTCACTGCAGCTGGTGACGTCAGGAATGCTGGATGCGTGTCGAATGTAGGTCCGGTCTCGATGAAAAACTCTGCGCAGAGTATTAGAAGTGGAGCAAATAATCCCAACGAATCCTTTGCAATCCTTGTAGATAGTTATATATTTTCACTTTGTGTTTGTTCATCTAGGTCCATCAACGCGTTTCACCATATAAAATGGCTTTATCAAGATGGTTTAAGCTGGTTCTGAGATCCTTTATAAATGTATAGTTCATCTGTGATTGGTCATAGTTTAATTGTTAAATTGTTGATTCCTTAAGGTGGATTTGCTTAAAGGTGGATTTACTTAAGGTGGATTATCTAGGTTCTTGTTTTGAATTGAATAGAGCTATTTCTTAATGTAGTTTGTATATAAAAGAAATTGTGTATATACACCAGAGTATTTATATACAAACTACATTAAGAAATAGCTCTATTCAATTCAAAACAAGAACCTAGATAATCCACCTTAAGTAAATCCACCTTTAAGCAAATCCACCTTAAGGAATCAACAATTTAACAATTAAACTATGACCAATCACAGATGAACTATACATTTATAAAGGATCTCAGAACCAGCTTAAACCATCTTGATAAAGCCATTTTATATGGTGAAACGCGTTGATGGACCTAGATGAACAAACACAAAGTGAAAATATATAACTATCTACAAGGATTGCAAAGGATTCGTTGGGATTATTTGCTTCACTTCTAATACTCTGCGCAGAGTTTTTCATCGAGACCGGACCTACATTCGACACGCATCCAGCGTTCCTGACGTCACCAGCTGCAGTGAGCCGCGCCGGACACCTGTGCCGTACCTTGACGGAGGATTCAGCTTGAGAAAAGAGCAGGTAGGCACCATAGAGGTGTAGCGGCCCTGCAGCGTGGTTGTCAGTGGGTTATTCTTAAAAGAAGGTATCAACTTATTTTACAAAGAAATTGCCAATAACGTGACTACCTATATCTTCATACGGGGTTCTAACACCCGTTCACTCCTATAACGGAGCCATAACAATACTTCATCCCTAGGTAGAAAGTTTGATATCTACCTCTTTTCCAAACGGACCTTCCACTGCTATATAAGCTAAGATTCCATAGGTGGATTTACTCTTTTATATAGGGCTAATATCCTAATATAAATTTAGACCGAGCTGCACCAACAGTCAGCTATTTTTACTTTATTTTATATGTTTTAGCATAGTGTTTGTAACTATATATGACCGGTCATATTATCAAAGTATTAGTAGACAATATTTCATTGTTATTTTAAATAATATAAATAAATTTTATTTTGATATATATATTGCTTTGATATTTGTTTTATTTTAGTCGCTTTGACATTTGATTTATACCAGTTGCACATGTATACTTTTTAACACCTACACTATAATTTTATGCCACACAAAGTGTTTTCATAATATATATCTTTATAATTCATATCTCTAAATATACTATTATATATTTATAGAATATCCTTCATCCCCAGAGCTGTTTAGCGCATACACACACCTCTCTTTTTCTTTGTACCAATTCCAACATTACAATACTATTACCCTTACTAGCTAGCTAATTAACCACAACTGTAGTGTGCAGCTGAAATTAGCAGCTTTTTAATTACCACAAAGCAATGGAAAACCATGCATGTCTAATATTTCTGAACAAAAAGGATCCTAGAGAAGCTTTTAAAACCATATTTATTATGAATGCGCAAATTGTTTGTAAACAATTTCAGTGAGAATCCCATAGTTTTTGAAAAAGTTAAATTTTTTGATATTATGACATTTGGCTCCGAAATGGTGGCTTAGAGCAATACCTTGTTTTCTCTATTTAAAAAAATATATAATAAAAAAAAAACAAAGCTCTATTTCTGTTTAAATGGAGTGATAGCAAAAATGATAAAAAGTTCTCATTTTGTCCAGTTTTTTTCTCTGCAATTCCCAGTAGCGAAGGACTTAAAAAAAACCGTTTTTTTATCAGAAAGAGCTGCATTTGTACACGTTGGACATATTTTTGTCTGGAAAAAAATGTAAAGTAAAAGCTGCTTTAGTTTAAAGTGAAAGTAAATCCTAGCGTTTTGCAAACGCTAGGATTGACTATTGAAACAAATAAAGGGGACTTTCATTCATGAAGTATAAGATACTTCATGTAGAAATCTCCTTTATTTGTTTCAACCGATCGCCGTTTTTAGCTGCTACAGCAGTCCACGGCTAAAAATGTCTAAACTTCATCAGGCCCATTTATCAAGCTCCGTACGGAGCTTGAAGGGCAGTGTTTCTGGCGAGTCTTCAGACTAGCCAGAAACACAAGTTATGAAGCAGCGGTCTAAAGACCGCTGCTCCATAACCCTGTCCGCCTGCTCTGAACAGGCGGACAGGAATCGCCGGACATCAACCCGATCGAATACGATCGGGTTGATTGACAGCTCCCTGCTGGGTGCCGATTGGCCGCGAGTCAGCAGGGGGCGGCGTTGCACCAGCAGCTCTTGTGAGCTGCTGGTGCAATGTTAAATGCGGAGAGCGTATTGCTCTCCGCATTTAGCGAGGTCTTGCGGACCTGATCCGCAGTGTCGGATCAGGTCCGCAAGCCCTTTGATAAATGGGCCTGCATGAATGAAAGTCCCCTTTATTTGTTTAAATTTTATTTGTTTAAATAGTCAATCCAAGCATTTGTAAAATGCTAGGATTTACTTTCACTTTAAATTGAAGCTAATGCAGTATTGGTTTTATACTGCTCACTAATCCTCAAAGACTGATAAGGAATCCTATGATTTAACTGTTAGAGATGGACATGCCTCTGCAAATATGACGAAAATGTTAGTTTAGTCAGGACTGAAGCAGTTTTGAGTGTAAAAAAAACCCACCTGGAATATATTTTAAAACGTTTTTAATGAATCAACGAAAAAATTGAGCACAATGCCTTTTAGGTTTATTTATTTATTTAGTAATGGATCTTGTAATAAGATAGGATGTCCTCAGAATATAGAAACAAAAGAGAATGATTATGACTAAGACCATTAACAGTGGTGTTCTTGCAAAATAACCAATGGAAAATACACAAATTTACAACTTACCTATGAAATAATTCAGCACATTCCAGCCACCATATGCATACATTCCCTGCAAAAGGGCTTCTCCAATCTGTGCCACAGATGGAAGATCACCGTCAAATGCTCTCTGAAATTGCTGAACTTTACCTAATGTTAAGCTTATGAATCCACTTATCACTATACCAAGTAGGGCAGCCATCTTAAGTAAATTAAATACATTTTGGAGCAAAACAATCCATTTTGTGCTTAAACTGTTAACAATTCCTACAATGATGATAATAACAATAGCTATGGATTTTCTTACAAATTCTGGAGGAGGGCATCGAGGAAAAAAAGGTTGAATTGCATATTCAGCAAACATTAAAGCTTTAACAGTTGTGGCAGCAGGTCTGATAAACAAAATAACAGTCCACAGAGCAATGAATGCTGGTACAGGACCCAGGCCTCTTTTGATGTAAAAATATTCTCCTCCACTTGAAGGAAATGTGGTCCCAAGTTCTGCAAAGCACAAAGCTCCACACATGGATACAATTCCACATGCAACCCATATCATCAAGGCAACCCCAACATTTAATCTTGAAAAGAGTAGTACCCCACCAGGTGAAATAAAGATCCCAGATCCAAGAATAACTCCAACAATAAAGTTAAACCCGCTGAAGTACCCAACTGTTCTTCTTAAAACAAGCCGTTCCTTCATAAGAAGGTTCAAATCAGATTTCTCTGCTGTATTCGGCTGAGCTGCCATGGCGTTATTGTGTTGAGATTTTAACAAAGCACAAGTTTAGTCATCTGAATTGTGTTTATTTTGGCATGCAACATCTTTTTTTTTTATAAAGGGTAAATTCCAAACCACTTACAGAATCTGACTGTATGTACTTTGCTCTTTTGCATAGGGCTATATTTAAAGGGACACTGAACCCAAATTTTATCTTGCGTGATTCAGATAGAGCATGACATTTAAAGCAACTTTCTTATTTACTCCTATTATAAAATTTTCTTCATTCTCTTGGTATCTTTATTTGAAATGCAAGAATTTAAGTTTAGATGCTGGCCCCTTTTTGGTGGACAACCTGGGTTGTCCTTGCTGATTGGTGGATAAATTCATCCACCAATAAAAAAAGTGCTGACCAGAGGACTGAACCAAAAAAAGCTTAGCTGACAAAATAAAATGTTCTTTTTCATATTGGGGGAGGGCATTTCCTTTACATTTTCATACTAGTTTACCTTTATTATGTAAGCTTTTCTCACAAAAATAAAATATTTAAAGGTACACTAAAATAAAAATTAAACTTTCATGATCCAGATAGGCATGCATTCTTTTTTTTTTTTAATGTTCGAATTTACTTCTATTATCAATTCCATTATCATTTTACAATGTACACATAGATGAGTCTGTCATTCCCTGATGGTTGTCACATGATACAGGAGGCAGGGAAGTGGAAGGAAAGTTAAAATATGCATTTGTTGATATACTGTATATATATATATATACACATTATACATACATTATTTTTTTCTTTAACACCACCTTCTTATGCTAATATTGTAGTGAATCTGAAAATAAATAAAAATGCATATCATTTTATAAATAATACAACTATACATAGCTAGTTTTAACAAAATTAAATATCTAGAGACTGATCTAAATCCTAATGCCAAACCTTTTTAGTACCAGGTTTCCATTGAAAAATAGTGCACAATTTGCATACAATCGCTCTTTTCATGTAGGTGTACGTTAACGTTGTGTTAACGCTTCCTTTTGATGTTGTATTTCTCGAAAATCAATCCATAACAATTTTGTTGCTATGGTAACCTTACACTATAAAATTTACGTTTAATGTATGCACTCCTTATCTGTGATCACCTCTAGAAAGAAATAAAAACAAATATACACTGAATTCATATTTTTTTTTTTAAATTAAACAAAAAAGTTTTATTTAATGAAAAAAAATGTTTTATTAAAATTTAAAATCTATTGATAGAGGCAATATTTAGTGCTGCCCTAGGCATAGGCCTAGTTGGAATTATGGAGATATATGCTTAAAGGGACACTGAACCCAAATTTTTTCTTTAGTGATTCAGATAGAGCATGCAATTTTAAGCAACTTTCTAATTTACTCCTATTATCATTTTTTCTTCGTTCTCTTGCTATCTTTCGGCTAGATTTAGAGTTTTGTCGGTAACGACCCGCATAGCTAACGCTGGCTTTTTCCCCCCGCACCTTTTAAATACCGCTGGTATTTAGAGTTCACAGAAGGGCTGCGTTAGGCTCCAAAAAGGAAGCGTATAGCATATTTACCGCCACTGCAACTCTCAATACCAGCGGTGCTTACGGATGCGGCCAGCTTCAAAAACGTGCTTGTGCACGATTCCCCCATAGGAAACAATGGGGCAGTTTGAGCTGAAAAAAAACCTAACACCTGCAAAAAAGCAGCGTTCAGCTCTTAACGCAGCCCCATTGTTTCCTATGGGGAAACACTCTCTAATTCTGCACCTAACACCCTAACATGTACCCCGAGTCTAAGCACCCCTAACCTTACACTTATTAACCCCTAATCTGCCGCCCACGCTATCGCTGACCCCTGCATATTTTTTTTAACCCCTAATCTGCCGCTCCGTACACCGCCGCAACCTACATTATACCTATGTACCCCTAATCTGCTGCCCCTAACACCGCCGACCCCTATATTATATGTATTAACCCCTAATCTGCCCCCACAACGTCGCCGCCAGCTACCTACAATAATTAACCCCTAATCTGCCGACCGGACCTCACCACTACTATAATAAATGTATTAACCCCTAATCCGCCTCACTAACCCTATAATAAATAGTATTAACCCCTAATCTGCCCTCCCTAACATCGCTGACACCTAACTTCAAGTATTAACCCCTAATCTGCCGACCGGACCTCACCGCTACTATAATAAATGTATTAACCCCTAAAGCTAAGTCTAATCCTAACACTAACACCCCCCTAAATTAAATATAATTTAAATCTAACGAAATAAATTAACTCTTATTAAATAAATTATTCCTATTTAAAGCTAAATACTTACCTGTACAATAAACCCTTATATAGCTACAATATAAATTATAATTATATTGTAGCTATTTTAGGAATAATATTTATTTTACAGGCAACTTTGTAATTATTTTAACCAGGTACAATAGCTATTAAATAGTTAATAACTATTTAATAGCTACCTAGTTAAAATAATTACAAAATTACCTGTAAAATAAATCCTAACCTAAGTTACAATTAAACCTAACACTACACTATCAATAAATTCATTAAATAAAATACCTACAATTAAATCTAACACTACACTATCAATAAATTAATTACATGAAATACCTACAAATAAATACAATTAAATAAACTAACTAAAGTAGAAAAATTAAAAAAAGCTAAGTTACAAAAAATAAAAAAATTAATTACAAACATAATAAAAATATTACAACAATTTTAAGCTAATTACACCTACTCTAAGCCCCCTAATAAAATAACAAAGCCCCCCAAAATAAAAAAATGCCCTACCCTATTCTAAAATACAAATAGAAAAGCTCTTTTACCTTACCAGCCCTTAAAAGGGCCTTTTGCGGGGCATGCCCCAAAGAATTCAGCTCTTTTGCCTGTAAAAGTAAACACAATACCCCCCCCAACATTACAACCCACCACCCACATACCTCTAATCTAACCCAAACCCCCCCTTAAATAAACTACTAAACACTAAGCCCCTGAAGATCTTCCTACCTTATCTTCACCAGACCGGGTATCAGCGATCCGTCCAGGCTCCGAAATCTTTATCCAAGCCCAAGCGGGGGCTGGAGATCCATCATCCGGCTGAAGTCTTCTATCAAGCGGCAAGAAGAAGTCCAGAAGAGGCTCCAAAGTCTTCATCCTATCCGGGCAGAAGAGGAGATCCGGACCGGCAACCATCTTCATCCAAGCGGCATCTTCTATCTTCATCCAATGACGAGCGGTTCCATCTTGAAGACCTCCGGCGCGGATCCATCCCCTTCTTCCGACGTCCTAAGTCTGAATGAAGGTTCCTTTAAATGACGTCATCCAAGATGGCGTCCCTCGAATTCCAATTGGCTGATAGGATTCTATCAGCCAATCGGAATTAAGGTAGGAAAAATCTGATTGGCTGATGGAATCAGCCAATCAGATTCAAGTTCAATCCGATTGGCTGATCCAATCAGCTTTATTTTTACAGGCAAAAGAGCTGAATTCTTTGGGGCATGCCCCGCAAAAGGCCCTTTTAAGGGCTGGTAAGTTAAAAGAGCTTTTCTATTTGTATTTTAGAATAGGGTAGGGCATTTTTTTATTTTGGGGGGCTTTGTTATTTTATTAGGGGGCTTAGAGTAGGTGTAATTAGCTTAAAATTGTTGTAATATTTTTATTATGTTTGTAATTAAATTTTTTATTTTTTGTAACAGCTTTTTTTATTTTTTGTACTTTAGTTAGTTTATTTAATTGTATTTATTTGTAGGTATTTCATGTAATTAATTTATTGATAGTGTAGTGTTAGATTTAATTGTATGTATTTTATTTAATTAATTTATTGATAGTGTAGTGTTAGATTTAATTGTAGGTATTTTATTTAATTAATTTATTGATAGTTTAGTGTTAGGTTTAATTGTAACTTAGGTTAGGATTTATTTTACAGGTAATTTTGTAATTATTTTAACTAGGTAGCTATTAAATAGTTATTAACTATTTAATAGCTATTGTACCTAGTTAAAATAAATACAAAGTTGCCTGTAAAATAAATATAAATCCTAAAATAGCTACAATATAATTACTTGTTATATTGTATCTATATTAGGGTTTATTTTACAGTTAAGTATTTAGCTTTAAATAGGAATAATTTATTTAATAAGAGTTAATTTATTTCGTTAGATTTAAATTATATTTAACTTAGGGGGGTGTTAGTGTTAGGGTTAGACTTAGCTTTAGGAGTTAATACATTTATTAGAGTAGCGGTGAGGTCCGGTTGGCAGATTAGGGGTTAATACTTGAAGTTAGGTGTCGGCGATGTTAGGGAGGGCAGATTAGGGGTTAATACTATTTATTATAGGGTTATTGAGGCGGATTAGGGGTTAATTGTAGGTAAGGTAGCAGCGACGTTGGTGGCGGCAGATTAGGGGTTAATAAATATAATATAGGGGTCGGCGGTGTTAGGGGCAGCAGATTAGGGGTACATAGGGATAACGTAGGTGGCGGCGATGTGCGGTCGGCAGATTAGGGGTTAAAAAAAATTATTAGAGTGGCGGCGATGTGGGGGGGCCTCGGTTTAGGGGTACATAGGTAGTTTATGGGTGTTAGTGTACTTTAGAGCACAGTAGTTAAGAGCTTTATGAACCGGCGTTAGCCCATAAAGCTCTTAACTCCTGACTTTTTTCTGCGGCTGGAGTCTTGTCGTTAGATTTCTAACTAGGGATGCACCGATACCGATACTAGCATCGGTATTGGTGCCGATACTAAGCATTTACACATGTACTTGTACTTGTTAAAACACCCTCCGATACCTCAGCCGATACTTTGGAGCCACGCTGTTTAGGGAAGGAAGAGGGACCTGAGGTGAGGGAGCTTCTGCCGCGCTAATTCAAATCAGAGAGCGGCGTGTAGAGGGGGGGGCATGTAGAGGGGGCAAAGCCAATGAGTGCGGAGAGAAGCTAATGCCTAACGCTTAACACCTAAGACCTAACACAATAATAAAATAGCTCGACGGTGCAAATCCAGGTTAGTGGATGTTTGGATCTCAGGAGCCGTTAGCCGTTAACCGTCAGCTGCAACATAGCTCAACAGCGTTTAGAGCTTTCAGGTTAGTTTGTTTTTCCCTTTATGTGTTGTCCGTTGTTGTTATCCAATACCCGGGGCCTCTATAGCATCTGCACTCATAGATATAACAGCCGTCTCACAATATGTTACGGACCAGTTATATATCATATGTAATATAAACTAGTACTACTCGCAATCTGTTATATATAAATATAAAACAGATTGCGAGTAGTACTAGTTTATATTACATATGATATATAACTGGTCCGACAAATCGGGTGGTGCTGCTGGCTGAAAGTAGGGTGGTGAGGAGGGGATAAGCCTAGTGAAATGCGCATGAGAAGGAGCTGCCCGCAGCCACCCTGACAGTGGAGGGACGAGCGAGCCGATGTCACACGGTTGTGGGGCGCTTGGCATTTACACAAGATGGTGTTTGAGTCTGTGGTGGTTGATGTGCTCAACCGTGTCTTGGGGGACTATGTGGTTAATCTGGACCAGTAAAAAAAGTAAAAAAAATATTTTTTTGCCCCGCAACCTTTCTGGGGCTTGTGCGCGCTAAAAATGTGCACTCAGTCAGTGCACACTGCAGTGGAAGCAGTGCTGGTTCATGAGAGAGGGATACACTAGCTGCTAGGCATACTGAATCTGCTATGTATGACACCGGCGAAGGGGGGGGGAAGTCATTTATGCAGAGCAGAGAGAGTGATCTGCCTTTTTCCACTCACATCCCACGTTCACACTCTGGAAGACAACCGCGGACCAGAAAATTCACTGGTGACTTCCTTGAGAGACAGTTACTGCGCAATACTACTACTGACTGCTTACTTAGCTTTACCTTCACTCGCTAGTATGGAAGAGCTGTGCACTGGGGAAATTATATATTTTATTAATTAGCACATTGAGCAGTGCAGGTGTACAGAGCTACTGTTATTTCTCTGTACACTTGCACTGCTCAATGTGCTAATTAATAAAATATATAATTTCCCCAGTGCACAGCTTCTGTACTAGCGAGTGAAGGTAAAGCCAAGCAGCCAGTAGTAGTATTGCGCATTGACTGTCTCTCGAGGAAGACACCGTGGACACAAGGCACTGACTACTGTATCTAACATTTTAGTTTCGTTCTGGGATAAAAATATGTGCAGGTACCCAGGGGCAATGTTCCCTCTAAGGTCTTCCTTCTCTGTGTCGCACAGGCAGAACATCAGGCCGTGCAACACAAGAGGGAGGTGAAAAGCTCATTATTTTTTTTCCAACAGTGCTGACCTCTTAAGGAAACTGGGCAGCAAGACGGCAGTTAGAGCCGTAGAAATAAAAATAAACAAAGCCCTTTTCACATCCCCGTGCAGCACAGCTAGTTCCTGAATTCCAGTCCTCACGCTGAGAGGGAAGGACCTAAACTGACTGACAGCTGTGTGCATAAATCACACAGCGCTGTCAGGGACCGGGAAAATTTAAACAGGGAGAGCAGCAGACACAATGCATTACACAAGTAAATTAGTAAAACTCCGTAAATAATAAGGACAGCCACTTCCAGCAAACAAGAATGTCAGAGGAAAGAAGTGCTGTCCTCAATACAGACACCAGAAGCAGCCGAGTAGGTGAGGTTTTATTTCTCTCAATTCAGCATTCTTTCAAGAAAAACACAATTTAACCACATGGCTACCAAGGAGGATAGCAGTGTATTCCTGTACAATGCACTGTAGCCTTTTTTTGGCAGACATGGGGTTAAATGATGCTCACAAGCTGTAAGGAGGTGAGGAGGTTATGCAAGAGATGCTGCTCTGTGTCACAAGCTGACAGTTTTTATATATTTAGAGCAACTATACCTTTAGAACTAAGTATGTCTACTTAATCAGTATTGCTATGTGAACACAGGCAAAGCAGATGTGTTAATGGTTTAGTTAACTAGCAGGAATATTATATATATTTATAAACATATTTATTATTTTTTTTTTATTTTTTTTAATATATAATAAGATTAGTTTTGACATACAAACTTATCATCACGCCCCCTAACTCTAAGGAGAGTTTCCTATTGGTCATCTTGCTCACACACCCTAGTCGACATTTCGAGTGGTTTATAAATTGGGGATCGCCATAACACGGATAAATGGTATCACACATTACTGTTTTAGTAAAAGGTGTATTCGTCTCATAGATCACCAATAAGTCTTGGTTTCACACATTTTTATATTATCATTCAGATTGGCTTAATTATTTGACTGTTATAATATTGACACGCCGAATATATATTTATTTAGTTAATACTGTGTAACATATCAGGCTGCAGGTCATAGTAATCACTGGATACTGCAGTATGCCCTCTGCTTCACCCATTCATTCTCAGTTGATGAGCCCTAATTTGCAGAACAATATTCTATGCTCATCTGCCCCAATACCTTAGGATGGCATGACTTAATTGCCTCCAAATTTCACTGCCCAACTGCAATCTGCAATGTTGGTGTGCTGACTGACTCCTGTGGCTTTGAGTAAATTGAGTCAGAGCCAGTAAGAATAGTGCCAGGCCAGCCAAGGTGTTAAAAAAGTCTCAGCCTGGCACTCAAAGGACAGTTCTTTTAAATATTTTTAATATACCACCCTCCTTCACACAAACAATTAATTTATAATATAAATTTATATATTTATTATCTTATTCTTAATAAAATTAAATATATATTTATCTTAAAATTTTATATATATACATATATTATAATATCCTTTGTTGAAAAACATGTTTATGTTCACTACTAGCAGGTAGCAGCAATGCACTACTGGGAGCTAGCTGAGTGATGATTGGTGGCTGTCACTGGCTCATTTAACTTGTTGAGCTAGCCCCCAGTAGTGCATTGCTGTTCTTTCAACAAAGGATACCAAACAAATGAAGCAATTTTTTTATAATAGTCTAAGTCTATAGAAAATTAGAAATAAATTGTGAAGTTGTTTAAAATTGCGTGCTCTATCTGAACTTTGAAAGATACGTGTTTCAAGTCCCTATAACACAAGTTATATTTGCTTAAATGAGACTCTGGAGAAATATGTTGTTAATAATAATTTATTAATTTATGTAATATATTAATAAATAATATAACAGTAATAAAAAAATTGCACACATTCCTTGTAAAAGCCAATGATTGATGCTAATGAAACATAGCAAAATGTACTATGTTTAATTAGCATAAATCAATTGCTAATACAAGGAAGAATGTGTGATTGTTTTTTTATATTAATAAATTATTTATTTATATAAAAAGTACAACATATTTCTCATGTATCTTTGCAGTGACAATGAATTTTCCCATTCCTTAAGGGACACTTTCATGATTCAGATAGGGCATGTAATTTTTAAACAATTTTCCAATTTATTTTTATCACCAATTTTTTTTTTGTTCTCTTGGTATTCTTAGTTGAAAGCTAAACCTAGGAGGTTCATATGCTAATTTCTAATTTTCCTTGAAGGCCGCTTCTTCTCTCAGTCCATTTTGACAGTTTTTCATAGAGGGTGTTAGTTCATGTGTGTCATATAGATAACACAGGGCTCATACACGTGGGGTTCCTAGGAACCAGCACTGATTGGCTAAAAATGCAGGTCTGTCAAATGAACTGAAATAAGGGGGCAGTTTGCAGAGGCTTAGATACAAGGTAATAATCACAGAGGTAAAAAGTGTATTTATATAAATGTGTTGCAAAATTAGGGAGTGGGTAATAAAGGGGATTATCTATCTTTTAAAACAATAACAATTCTGGTAGACTGTACCTTTTTAGTCTTTCTGTGAAATTTATATTAACTTGGTTAGATCACTCATGTGATTGGCTGCAGAGTGCTATATAGGCCTATAGGCTGCAGAGGCAATTGAAAAATGCAAAGTTGTTTCTCATTTTATTTAGTCAATCTGCCAATTTCGTTTGTAAATGGTTGTAAAAGCTTATCTGTGATATCCTTTGTTCAGAAATAGCAGACATATATGGCTTTTAGATCGCTAATTGCAGCTGCGCACCACACGTTTATTATTCCAAGCAGCAGAAGGGGTTAATCAGGTAGCTTGTTGTAAGGTTCATTATTTTAGCTTTTGTGTAGAGATTACCCGTTTCAAACAGCTGTCTTCCACCCCCCACCCCCCAAAGGTCAACC